>NC_053392.1:369367441-369540856 GCF_905171765.1 Bufo bufo | reverse complement strand
AAAAGGATCTGCAAAAAATACGGATCACATCCATGTGCATTCCGTATTTTGCAGAACTGAACAGCTGGCCCCTAATAGAACAGTCCTATCCTTGTCTGTAATGCGGACAATAATAAGACATGTTCTATTTTTTGGCGGAATGGAAATACGGACATACGGAAATGGAATGCACACGGAGTAACTTCATTATTTTTTTGTGGACCCATTAAAATAAGTGGTCCTGCATACGGTCAACAACAAAAAAAATGGAATGGGCACGGAGAGAAAATACGGTTGTGTGCATGAGCCCTTATTTGGGTGAAAAAAAACACATCTGTCAACCCCTTCTCAGTCTAGGCAATTTGATCCAGAAAGACAAGAATCAACTACAGTAGCCATTTTGTTTTTCTTTTAAGAGTGGGGGTATTTCTGGCTAACTTTAAAAGGGCAATTGGATAATTTCCCTTAAACCTGTTATTTCTATTATACGCACTTATAATTGATAACTAGATGCCTATTTTTTAAATTGTCATTGTTTTTCCAGTAGTTTTACTATCTAATATATAAAGCTGAGTGTATGTGTGTATGTATGTCCGCTAAAGGAATCCGCACCGTCACATTTACAATCGTGAAATTTGGCACACAGGTACAGTCATGTGAAAAAATTAGGACACCCTTTGAAAGCATGTGGTTTTTTGTAACATTTTTAATAAATGGTTATTTCATCTCCGTTTCAACAATACAGAGAGATTAAAGTAATCCGACTAAACAAAGAAAACTGAAGAAAAGTCTTTTCAAGATCTTCTGTAAATGTCATTCTACAAAAATGCCTATTCTAACTGAGGAAAAAGATAGGACACCCTTGCCCCTAATAGCGAGTGTTACCTCCTTTGGCTGAAATAACTGCAGTGAGACGGTTCTTGTAGCCATCTACCAGTCTTCGACATCGGTCTGAGGAAATTTTACCCCACTCCTCAATGCAGAACTTTTTCAGCTGTGAGATGTTTGAGGGGTTTCTTGCACGTACAGCCCTTTTCAAGTCACCCCACAGCATCTCAATGGGATTCAAATCTGGACTTTGACTTGGCCATTCCAGGACTCTCCATTTCTTCTTTTTCAGCCAATCTTTGGTTGATTTACTAGTATGTTTTGGGTCATTGTCATGTTGCATGGTCCAGTTCCGCTTCAGCTTTAATTTTCTAACTGATGGTCTCACATGTTCTTCAAGCACCTTCTGATACACAGTAGAATTCATCGTGGATTCTATGATGGTGAGCTGACCAGGTCCTGCTGCAGCAAAGCAGCCCCAAACCATGACACTTCCACCTCCATGCTTCACAGTTGGTATGAGGTTCTTTTCTTGGAATGCTGTGTTTGGTTTACGCCAAACATGTCCTCTGCTGTTGTGTCCAAATAATTCAATTTTGGACTCATCTGTCCAAAGAACATTATTCCAGAAGTCCTGGTCTTTGTCAACTTTATCGCTGGCAAATGTCAGTCTGGCCTCGATGTTTCTCTTGGAAAGCAAAGGTTTCCTCCTTGCACACCTCCCATGCAAGTTAAACTTGTACAGTCTCTTTCTGATTGTAGAGGCATGTACTTCTACATCAACAGTAGCCAGAGCCTGCTGTAGTTCTCGAGATGACACTTTAGGGTTTTTGGATACCTCTTTTAGCATCTTGCGGTCTGCTCTTGGGGTGAACTTGCTGGGGCGACCAGTCCTGGGCATGTTGGCAGTTGTTTTGAAAGCCCTCCACTTGTAGACTATCTTCCGGACAGTGGAATGGCTGATTTCAAAATCTTTTGAGATCTTTTTAAATCCCTTCCCAGACTCATAGGCTGCTACAATCTTTTTTCTGAAGTCCTCTGACAGCTCTTTTGCTCTCACCATGGTGCTCACTCTCACTTCAACAGTCAGGAGCACACCAAACTAAATGTCTGAGGTTTAAATAGGGCAAGCCTCATTCAACATGCAGAGTAACGATCTACTAATTATGTGCACCTGGTGTGATATACCTGTGTGAGATCTGAGCCAATTTAAGAGGGAATACATGTGAGGGTGTCCTATCTTTTTCCTCAGTTAGAATAGGCATTTTTGTAGAATGACATTTACAGAAGATCTTGAAAAGACTTTTCTTCAGTTTTCTTTGTTTAGTTGGATTACTTTAATCTCTCTGTATTGTTGAAACGGAGATGAAATAACCATTTATTAAAAATGTTACAAAAAACCACATGCTTTCAAAGGGTGTCCTAATTTTTTCACATGACTGTACATCAGATGTCCGGGAAGGTTTTAGACCCGGTGTCAGCTCTCTAGGACATACTATTCCTGAGATATTCCCAAAAAATGCATTAGCCAATAGAAGCCTGGTCACATGACCCTTATCAGCCAATAGAAGCTTGCAGGCCCTAAGTCGCCACATACACACAGTTTTACACCAGGTTTCCATAACAACCCAGACATTTTTCTTCACTGCTGTAGGTCAGCTTTAAAGGGGCAGGGCACTGTGGATGACACTGTTAAGGGAGCGGAGGGCTGTGGAGGTCACTGATCAGGTGCAGGTAGGGTGGCTATTCAGGCCACCCTCAAAAGACGGACTTAAAAACCCCACCCCTAGGGCCCGCTAACCCACGCCCCCAACCCGGTTAGGCCACGCCATATCCCACTCCACAGCCGACAGGGATTGAAAAAAATGAAGGTAAAAATCAACTTCTGTCAGCTGCAGGGGTGGGAGGGAGGGTGAATTTCTCCCTGCAGCTCACGCTCAGACAGCACAGTGCTGCTGTCTGAGAGTGAGGAGAGTGAGCTGTTCAAAATAAACATCCCTGTCCAGGCTCTGTGCCGGACGGAGGACAGGGAGTCTGAAAGCCGGACTGGCCTAAAACCGGACCTCTGGCCACCCTAGGGGCAGGCTGCTGTGGAGGTCACAGTTAAGGGGATGATCTGCTATGGAGGTCAGTGTTAAGGGGCAGATTGCTGTAGAGGCCACTGTTAAGGGGACGGGGTGTTATGAAAATCACTGTTAAGGAGATGGGGTACTGTGGAGGTCAGTAATAAAGGGGCAGCTGCTGTGGAGGTCACTGTCAAAGGGGCGGGCTGCTGTGGAGGTTACTGTTAAGGGAGGAGGGGACTGTGGAGGCCACTATTAAAGGGTACTGTGCCTGTTAAGGCAGTGACTGTGAGGTCACTGTTAAGGCAGCAGGGTACTGTGAGGTCATTGTTAAGTGAGTGGGGTACTGTGAGGTCACTGTTAAGGGAGCGGGGTACTGTGGCAGTCACTGTTAAGGGGGTGGCCCCCTGTGGAGGTCACTGTCAAGGGGGTGGGGTGCTGTGTAAATCACTGTTAAAGGGGCAGGCTGCTGTGAAGGTCAAAGTTAAGGGGGTGGGCTGCTGTGGAGGTCCCATTTTAAGGAGACGGGGCACTGTGTGGTGGAGTCAGTGTTAAGGGGTGGGGGCTGTGGAGCTAACTGTTAAGGGGGCGAGGTACTGTAGATGTCACTGTTATAATGAATACTGTCGATATCTTGTAACAACACGCACACACATTAAATGAAATATACCCGTGCAAAGCCAGGTCCTTCTGCTAGTTGTTTATATAAAGAACTGTTTTCTATATTGATGATTGAATTGCCTTTCAGTGTAATGGCTACAGTCCATTGTACAGTTCTTGGAAGAAATGGTTCATTTGTCAGTTCCATATATTGACCTAGAATACAATTGTACACATCAATGCCATCATCTCTAAGTACTTTCCTTTCTGGCTCAACAAACCTAGTGTGTCCAACTTTTCATTTTAGGACGGTCACCCATCCAATATATTAATCTAATTCTTTACCTTTTTCTTTCTGTAAACCCTTTTCCAGCTCCAGAATTTAAGATGAGCAATTGTGTAACAAAATCATAGATTTTTTTTTTTTTAATTGTCGTGTATGTTATTTGTGTTTTATATGGTGATACAGTATATTCCATTATTAGATTGTGCTCAAGGAAACTTTAACATATATTCTTTTAAATGCCTGCACTGTCTTATTACTTTGTTCTATGGAAGGTGTTTCACAGTTTTTCTTTTTGTCTCTTTACTTAGAAACTGGTGTTTTCCAGGTACCTTTGTCGGTTTTACTGGAGCTAGATCAGAGGAAATATCCAGGCACCAAAGTCCCACTCATCTTTCAAAATGTATGTTCTCTTCCATTCCAGGCTAGTTTATAGTAGATAATGGATACATTGCTGTACTTCAAAGGACATTTCCATCAGAAAGGGTTATTTTTTAAAACTCAATATTTCTTAAAAAAATAAATGTTTTAGAATGTTTTTCATTTTGACAGTACTATGGCAATGAAATATTGTCCTTCTGTAGAAGTCAGTACAAATGATAAGATTTAAGTTTGCTGCTGCTATAAGGGGAAGATGTTATTTGCAAGGTAATCCTCATGATAATAATTGAAAGACTTAGGATGACCATATGATTGACAGCTCAATTGTTTTCTTGATAGGCCTAGATACACATGTTCATCGAAGAACACTGTATTATGCGCCAATTGAGTCACTATTTGGAGTGTTTGTGGTTGTGGTTTGCCGTGCTAAAAGCCGAAATAAAGAGAAAGTTAGAGACAGGACAGAAAGTAGAATACATGGAGTGACTTAAAAAATTATATCCATCATTTTTTTTATATAAAAAATATAGACTGCCCACATAGGTTAATTAATTAAAAAATTATGGAAGTGTCCCTTTAAGACTAAAAATTAAAGGTCCAAAATGTTGGGCATATATCTTCTCGTCACATTAGACTTAGCCCACATTCATTTGACAAGTAAAAAGCATGTTTACCCAGATCTCCATGTCTAGTAGGACCTGGACTCTGCTGGTGCTGTATACTTTTGTAGTTGACCAAAACTCAAACTGTTAATAGCAGTGTTAGAATATTCAACAAAATATATCTCTCCTATATGGTATGTAATAAAAAACATCGGTATATATTAGATGTGCACTCACATTCTGTATGATGCCACAATATATTTTTAAAGGGGTTGATGTAAAAAGTGAAGATCACACATCATATAGTACATAACAATACATTTCGAACAAAGCTAGAACCAGCCCTGTACCTCACATGGATCCATGGATCACTACATTCACTGCTTCAATTGCTCAGCTAGATTATCATCAGTCTCGCAGCTCAGGGGCCATGTCCTTTCTGCTGGAGCTCTCCCATTGTAACTGCCACAGCTTCTAACAGAACAAATGGCTGGCAGCAGTTGAATATTTAAACTGAGCACGTTTGACCAGCTCAGTGAAATGGACATAAAATAAGGTAAAGAACAAACAGCAGGTGGCGCTATACAGATTCATTTTATTGAATAACTCAGTTGGTATAATACATTTTTAATTACATGCAATTACTAAAGTATTCAGATCCAGGTGCTGATTTGAAAAATGCAGAATATGTTTTGTGACACTGACACTTTAAGAAGCTCTTATTTCCAGATGTCCAGAGAATACACAGCAGTGTAATAGGACTTTATTCTTATTCACATACAGTGCTGTGCAATAGAAAATGCTTTCAAAAATAGAAGTGCTAACAGTTTATTTCTATCAATTAAATGACTGAGAGTTGAATGAACAAAAGATAAATGTAAATCAAATCCATATTTGGTGTGACCACTCTTTGCCTTCAAAACAGCATCAATTCTTCTAGGTATACTCGCACAGTTTTTGAAGGAACTCAACAGTGGAGTCAGTCCACACATCTTGGAGAACTAACCACAGATCTTCTGTGGATATAGGCTTGCTCATATTCTTCTGACTCTTCATGTAAACCCGGACAGACTCGATGATGAGATCTGGGGCCATATCATCACTTCCAGGACTCCTTGCTCTTGTTTACGCTGAAGATATGAAGATAGTTCTTAACCACTTAAGGACCACAGGTTTATACCCCCCTAAAGACCAGGCCCTTTTTTACAAATCGGCACTCCACAACTTTAGCGGTTTATTGCTCGGTCATGCAACTTACCACCCAAATGAATTTTACCTCCTTTTCTTCTCACTAATAGAGATTTCATTTGGTGGTATTTCATTGCTGCTGACATTTTTACTTTTTTTGTTATTAATCGAAGTTTAACGATTTTTTTGCAAAAAAATGACATTTTTCACTTTCAGTTGTAAAATTTTGCAAAAAAAACGAGATCCATATATAAATTTTGCTCTAAATTTATTGTTCTACATGTCTTTGATAAAAAAAAAATGTTTGGGTAAAAAAAAAAATGGTTTGGGTAAAAGTTATAGCGTTTACAAACTATGGTACAAAAATGTGAATTTCCGCTTTTTGAAGCAGCTCTGACTTTCTGAGCACCTGTCATGTTTCCTGAGGTTCTACAATGGCCAGACAGTACAAACACCCCACAAATGACCCCATTTCGGAAAGTAGACACCCTAAGGTATTCGCTGATGGGCATAGTGAGTTCATAGAACTTTTTATTTTTTGTCACAAGTTAGCGGAAAATGATGATTTTTTTTTTTTTCTTACAAAGTCTCATATTCCACTAACTTCTGACAAAAAATAAAAGCTTCCATGAACTCACTATGCCTATCAGCGAATACCTTGGGATGTCTTCTTTCCAAAATGGGGTCACTTGTGGGGTAGTTATACTGCCCTGGCATTTTAGGGGCCCAAATGTGTGGTAAGGAGTTTGAAATCAAATTCTGTAAAAAATGACCTGTGAAATCCGAAAGGTGCTCTTTGGAATATGGGCCCCTTTGCCCACCTAGGCTGCAAAAAAGTGTCACACATGTGGTATCTCCGTATTCAGGAGAAGTTGGGGAATGTGTTTTGGGGTGTCATTTCACATATACCCATGCTGGGTGAGAGAAATATCTTGGCAAAAGACAACTTTGTATAAAAAAATGGTAAAAGTTGTCTTTTGCCAAGATATTTCTCTCACACAGCATGGGTATATGTAAAATGACACCCCAAAACACATTCCCCAACTTCTCCTGAATACGGATTTACCAGATGTGTGACACTTTTTTGCAGCCTAGGTGGGCAAAGGGGCCCATATTCCAAAGAGCACCTTTCGGATTTCACTGGTCATTTTTTACAGAATTTGATTTCAAACTCCTTACCACACATTTGGGCCCCTAGAATGCCAGGGCAGTATAACTACCCCACAAGTGACCCCATTTTGGAAAGAAGACACCCCAAGGTATTTGCTGATGGGCATAGTGAGTTCGTGGAAGTTTTTATTTTTTGTCACAAGTTAGTGGAATATGAGACTTTGTAATAAAAAAAAAATCATCATTTTCCACTAACTTGTGACAAAAAATAAAAAATTCTAGGAACTCGTCATGCCCCTCACGGAATACCTTGGGGTGTCTTCTTTCCAAAATGGGGTCACTTGTGGGGTAGTTATACTGCCCTGGCATTTTCCAGGGGCCCTAATGTGTGGTAAGTAGGTAAATGACCTGTGAAATCCTAAAGGTGCTCTTTGGAATATGGGCCCCTTTGCCCACCTAGGCTGCAAAAAAGTGTCACACGTGGTATCGCCGTATTCAGGAGAAGTTGGGGAATGTGTTTTGGGGTGTCATTTTACATATACCCATGCTGGGTGAGAGAAATATCTTGGCAAAAGCCAACTTTTCCCATTTTTTTATACAAAGTTGGCATTTGACCAAGATATTTCTCTCACCCAGCATGGGTATATGTAAAATGACACCCCAAAACACATTCCCCAACTTCTCCTGAGTACGGCGATACCAGATGTGTGACACTTTTTTTGCAGCCTAGATGCGCAAAGGTGCCCAAATTCCTTTTAGGAGGGCATTTTTAGACATTTGGATACCAGACTTCTTCTCACGCTTTGGGGCCCCTAGAATGCCAGGGCAGTATAAATACCCCACATGTGACCCCATTTTGGAAAGAAGACACCCCAAGGTATTCAATGAGGGGCATGGCGAGTTCATAGAAATTTTTTTTTTTTGGCACAAGTTAGCGGAAATTGATATTTTTTATTTTTTTCTCACAAAGTCTCCCTTTCCCCAGTCGTCTCCATGACACCAAGTCCTGAGATTGACTTCCTTCTGATTGGACAGGAAAAACACAGAGAGGTTAAAACCCCCACCCCCTCCTCACATCACCAGTGTTTTTCCTGTCCCATCAGGATAGGAAGCAGGAGAGGTGCACGGAGCTCGTTTGGGCTCACCTGGAGTTTTTTTTTTTTTTTTCATCTGGGCCGAGGTCGGATCTGCAGTGCAGCTCTCCCTCCTCCGTTTGGTTAAGCCTGGGCTCGGGCACATAGGTAGTGCCCCTGCGAAGATTCCCTCTGCGGCGGTCCCGGAGGGCTTGATGCAGAGGGAAGGAGGAACACGGCGGATCGGCACTGTGATGTGTCCCTTCCGGCCGGCAGGCGGATGACGTCAGACGCCGGGGGCGGAGCTAAGCGCGCTGACGTCATCAACATGCGCCACAGGTCCTGCAGCATGAGAAGCACATGGAGACACTATAAAAACGCTCAGGACCTGTGTAACGGCGCCCTGCATAGCGCGGCTCACATATTTTGGTGAAGCATCTCTGAAGCGGTCGGGAGTCAAGATGAGCACCCCCCTCACGCCGGGCTCTGGAACCGAGCCTGCATCAAACCCTGGGACAGTGAGTAACCTGTTCTCAGGTACATGCCTTGTATGGTGGGTTCAGTCTGCTCATCCTTTCCTCCCTTACCATTTCAGGGAGAAAAGGATTCGGCTTCTGCAGCCAAAAAAACTAGAAAATGTGGTATTTGCTGCAAAAGATTGTCTAACACTGGATCCAAGCCCCTGTGTAAAGAATGTACTGCCAGTGTCATCAAGTCTGAGTCTTCTAGTCTAATTGAAGACATTAGAAAAGTGGTAAAAGAAGAGGTTCAGCTAGCCTTAACTACCAGAGAACCTACTCCTCCCAAAGTTCCCCCCACTCAGGACGCCCGTAGTGTTAAATCACTTATCCTGGATTCCGACTCTGAGGGGCTGGCGGTCTCAGACTCCGAATCTGTCCAAAAACACCCGGCATCTTCAGATGAAGAGGGCGAATATAAGCGCTTCCTGTTCAATCCTGAAGATATTGATGAACTTATCAGGGCCATCAGGGCCACCATTCAGATGGAGATGCCTAAAACCCCTAGGTCTACCCAGCAAGAAATTTTTGGGGGTCTAGGTGAAAGGAAGAAGGCCGTTTTTCCAGTCCCTGATAGTGTCCAAAAATTAATTAGGTCTGAATGGGAAAAACCGGATAAAGGATCCTTTATCCCAAGAGGAATTAAGAGGCGCTACCCCTTTAGCCAAGAGGACTGTACGGATTGGGAGACCATTCCCAAAGTAGACGCGCCAGTGGCCAAGGTAGCAAAACATACGGCCCTACCGTTTGAAGACTCAGCACAATTGAAAGATCCTCTAGACAGGAAAGCGGAAAGTCTCTTGCGAAAGACCTGGGAGACTACGGCGGCCCTTCTCAAACCGGGCGTTGCCTCCACATGTGTGGCCAGAACACTGAACCTTTGGCTAGACCAGCTAGAGATACATCTGGTCAATAAGACACCACGGGATCAAATTCTAGAGAGCTTGCCTCTATTAAAGATGGCAACCTCCTTTCTAGCAGACGCAGCTGCTGAATCAGTTAAACTGTCCGCCCGTACAGCTGTTCTCTCAAATACAGCGAGAAGGGCACTATGGCTTAAAGCGTGGTCAGGAGATATCACATCTAAAAATAAATTAATCGCACTCCCCTTCCACGGTCAGTACGTTTTCGGAGAAGATCTAGATAAAATCCTAGACAACGCGACAAATAAAAAAAGAGGGTTTCCAGAGGAAAGATATAAACAAAAAAGGCAGCCCTTTCGTGACCGATTTTTTCAACCCGAAAATAAAAAAGATAAAGGGAAGACTGGGAGGTGGAGCTATGCGAAGGGAGGCAGGGGGAGAAGCTTCCTCTTCAACCCAAATCGGGCCGAAGCCTCCTCATCCAACAACAAACAATGACGCCATACCAGTGGGGGGAAGACTCGGCTCCTTTCTAAGATCTTGGGAGCATGTAACAAACAGCCGGTGGATCTTAAGTATTATACAAGAGGGTTATCTGATAGATCTTCTCTCTTCCCCTCCACAGAAATATGTGATCACTACCCTTCCCCCATCTCAAACTGCGACCTTAAAAAACGACATAAAAAACCTATTAACCTTGGACGCCATAGAGCCCGTCCCGAAAAATCAGACAGGACTGGGATTCTATTCCCGCCTCTTCATTATAAAGAAACCAAACGGGAAATCCAGGGTAATTATAAATCTGAAACATCTAAACAAATACGTAAGATATCAAAAATTCAAAATGGAGACCCTGAAGTCAGCAGTGAAACTCTTAAAAAAGGATGCAGTGATGGCCACAATAGATTTAAGCGACGCCTATTATCACGTCCCAATTCACAGGTCATCAAGGGAATTCCTAAGGTTCGCAATAGAATTGGAGGGAAACATTCAGCATTTCCAGTTCAGGTGTCTCCCCTTCGGGATCTCTTCTGCCCCAAGGGTTTTTACCAAAATAATGGCGGAAGCCTTGACAACCTTGAGAGAAAAGGCAATTTGTGTGATCCCCTATCTGGACGACCTACTGGTAGTGGCGGACAACATAGAGACCATGGGAATCCATCTCGGGTTAGTCCTGGATCATCTACAGAGCCTAGGTTGGCTCATCAATTGGAAAAAATCGGATTTAATCCCATCCAAACGGAAAGTTTTTCTGGGCATTACTCTAGACACAGTCTCCCAAAGATCCTTTCTACCACCTCAAAAGATAGTAAAACTTCAGCTTTGAGGAAGTTCAAGAAGGAGAAATTCTGTTCAATAAGACAGGCCATGAAGGTACTAGGGAGTCTGTCCGCTTGCATTCCAGCAGTTGCCTGGGCACAGTTCCATCTAAGACCACTCCAGAAATTCATCTTAGACAAATGGAACAGATCGCAATTAACCCTAGAGAGGAAAATATTCTTAGATGCAGAGACCAAAAAATCACTAACTTGGTGGCTCAGCAATTCGAACCTAGAAAACGGGATTTTCTGGGCACAAGATCTCCCTCTAGTCATCACAACAGATGCCAGCCTCCACGGGTGGGGAGCGGTCGTCCAGGGGAACTCCTACCAGGGAACATGGGGGAATTACGTGAGCCAGCAATCCTCAAATTTCAAGGAGCTGAGGGCAGTGTGGGAAGCACTGAAACACACAAGTCAGCTGGCAAAGGGTCGTCACGTCCTAGTCTACTCGGACAACGCTACAGCCGTGGCCTTTATCCAACACCAGGGAGGCACAAGGCATCGCCCGCTACAGAACCTGGCAAACAAAATCTTTTCCTGGGCAGAAGGCAACATTCAATCTCTTTCAGCGGTTCATTTGAAGGGAGTTTTAAACATTCAGGCCGATTACCTAAGCCGGCACAGACTAGACCCAGGGGAATGGATGTTAGCCCCAGAAGCCTTCCATTTAATCACGAAGAAATGGGGCAGGCCGACGATAGACCTGTTTGCATCCAGGAGAAATCATCAGCTAAACCAGTTCTTCTCCCTCAACCCCAGGGATCATCCTCGGGCAGTAGACGCCCTCAACCAGAGTTGGACAACAAACTTAGTCTACGCCTTCCCCCCATTTCCGCTTATCCCCAGAGTGTTACAGAAGTTCCTAAAAGAAAAGTGTACACTAATCCTGATAACCCCCTTCTGGCCCAAGAGAAGTTGGTTCTCCCTCTTGAAAGCCCTCAGCGTGGAAGCTCCTCTCCTTCTACCTCAAAGGCCGGACCTTCTAAGTCAGGGACCTATTTCTCACCCAGACCTGAAAATACTAAAGTTAACAGCCTGGATTCTGAAGAATCCAACTTATTAAACTTTGGTCTATCAAAAAAAGTAGTGAACACCTTACTCCTTAGCAGGAAACAGAGTACCAACGACAAGTACCAAAAAATATGGAAGAAATTTGCTGATTGGTCTGGGACCTCCTTCAACCAGTTTAGAGCCAACATCTCACTAATCCTGGATTTTCTTCAAGAAGGGCTAGATTTAGGTCTATCCCCCAATACCCTTAGGGTCCAGGTATCGGCTTTAGGAGCACTATATAATACCAAGCTAACGGAACATCCCTGGATATCCAGATTCCTTAAGGCGGCAGATAGGATCAGACCTACAATTAGAAACATGGTGCCACCATGGAACCTTAATACAGTACTAGGGGGTCTAACCTCCGATCCATTCGAACCTCTGGACTCTATCCACATCAGATGGCTTACCATTAAAACGATTTTTCTGATGGCAATAACCTCAGCCAGAAGGGTCTGTGAGCTGCAGGCCTTGTCCATCCAAGAACCATTCCTTGCAATATTTGAGGACAAATTAATTTTCAAATTAGATCCGACTTTCCTCCCCAAGGTAGTCTCGACCTTCCATAGGTCTCAGGACATTGTTCTCCCCTCGTTCTGTGACGATCCGAAAAACGATCAAGAAATCACTTACCACACATTAGATGTCCGGAGAGCGGTCTTAAAGTACCTGGAAGCTACCAGCCTTTGGAGAAAAGACAAAAATCTGTTTGTCCAATTTTCAGGTCCTAACAAAGGGAAGAAAGCGGCAAAAAGTTCCATCTCCAGATGGATTAAGATGGCAATCTCCGAAGCATATAAAGCTCAGGGAAAAGACGTCCCTGCTTCCCTAAAAGCACATTCTACGAGAGGCATGGCTGCCTCCTGGGCGGAAAAAGCCTCAGCCTCCTTACAACAGATTTGCAGGGCAGCAACATGGAAAAGAGTTCATACTTTCACTAAGCACTACAGACTAGATGTAGCTGCTAATGACGACCTAAGATTTGGACGTAAGGTCCTGTCGGCAGTTGTCCCCCCCTAATTGTATCTTTGATATTGTCTCAGGACTTGGTGTCATGGAGACGACTGGGGAAAAGAGTATTACACTCACCGGTAATCCGGTTTCCTGGAAGTCTCCATGACACCACATATATCCCACCCTTTTTTTCTGCTATTAGCTATTATCCTTTCATCCTGGGGTTCTTCGTTAAAATACACTGGTGATGTGAGGAGGGGGTGGGGGTTTTAACCTCTCTGTGTTTTTCCTGTCCAATCAGAAGGAAGTCAATCTCAGGACTTGGTGTCATGGAGACTTCCAGGAAACCGGATTACCGGTGAGTGTAATACTCTTTTCCGCTAACTTGGGACAAAAATTTCAATCTTTCATGGACTCAATATGCCCCTCACGGAATACCTGGGGGTGTCTTCTTTCCGAAATGGGGTCACATGTGGGGCATTTATACTGCCCTGGCCTTCTAGGGGCCCTAAAGCGTGAGAAGAAGTCTGGAATATAAATGTCTAAAAAATTTTACGCATTTGGATTCCGTGAGGGGTATGGTGAGTTCATGTGAGATTTTATTTTTTGACACAAGTTAGTGGAATATGAGACTTTGTAAGAAAAAAAAAATAATTTCCGCTAACTTGGGCCAAAAAAATGTCTGAATGGAGCCTGACAGGGGGGTGATCAATGACAGGGGGGTGATCAATGACAGGGGGGTGATCAATGACAGGGGGGGTGATCAATGACAGGGGGGTGATCAGGGAGTCTATATGGGGTGATCACCCCCCTGTCATTGATCACCCCCCTATAAGGCTCCATTCAGATGTCCGTATGTGTTTTGCGGATCCGATCCATGTATCCGTGGATCCGTAAAAATCATACGGACATCTGAATGCAGCCTGACAGGGGGGGTGATCAATGACAGGGGGGTAATCAATGACAGGGGGGTGATCAGGGAGTCTATATGGGGTGATCACCACAGTCATTGATCACGCCCCTGTAAGGCTCCATTCAGACGTCCGTATGCGTTTTGCGGATCCGATCCATCTATCAGTGGATCCGTAAAAATCATGCGGACGTCTGAATGGAGCTTTGCAGGGGTGTGATCAATGACAGGGGGGTAATCAATGACAGGGGGGGGTGATCAATGACGGGGGTGATCAGAGAGTCTATATGGGGTGATCACCCCCCTGTCATTGATCACCTCCCTATAAGGCTCCATTCAGATGTCCGTATGTGTTTTGCGGATCCGATCCATCTATCAGTGGATCCGTAAAAATCATGCGGACGTCTGAATGGAGCTTTACAGGGGTGTGATCAATGACAGGGGGGTGATGAGGGAGTCTATATGGGGTGATCACCACAATCATTGATCACGCCCCTGTAAGGCTCCATTCAGACGTCCGTATGCGTTTTGCGGATCCGATCCATCTATCAGTGGATCCGTAAAAATCATGCGGACGTCTGAATGGAGCTTTACAGGGGTGTGATCAATGACGGGGGTAATCAATGACAGGGGGGTGATCAGGGAGTCTATATGGGGTGATCACCACAGTCATTGATCACGCCCCTGTAAGGCTCCATTCAGACGTCCGTATGCGTTTTGTGGATCCGATCCATCTATCAGTGGATCCGTAAAAATCATGCGGACGTCTGAATGGAGCTTTACAGCGGTGTGATCAATGACAGGGGGGTAATCAATGACAGGGGGTGATCAGGGAGTCTATATGGGGTGATCAGGGGCTAATAAGGGGTTAATAAGTGACGGGGGGGGGGGGTTGTAGTGTAGTGTAGTGGTGCTTGGTGCTACTTTACTGAGCTACCTGTGTCCTCTGGTGGTCGATCCAAACAAAGGGGACCACCAGAGGACCAGGTAGCAGGTATATTAGACGCTGTTATCAAAATAGCGTCTAATATACCTGTTAGGGGTTAAAAAAAACACATCTCCAGCCTGCCAGCGAACGATCGCCGCTGGCAGGCTGGAGATCAACTCTCTTACCTTCCGTTCCTGTGAGCGCGCGCACCTGTGTGCGCGCGTTCACAGGAAATCTCGGCTCACGCGAGATGACGCCAATTGGCGTTAGCGTAGCCTGGGGGAGCCGCCGCGATGACGCCTTTCGGCGTTAGCGTGGCGGCAAGCGGTTAATGACATTGAATGTATGTTTGGGGTCTTTGTCCTGCTGCAAAATAAATATGGAGCCAATCAGAGGCCTCCCTAATGGTATTGCATGATGGATACGTATCTGCCTGACCAAATTGAGGACACCATTAATCCTGACCAAATCCCCAACTCCATTTTCAGAAATGCAGCCGAAAATTGCATGGAACACTGTTGTCTGCATACTATCATTATTGTACTGCTGTCCAGCCCTTTGACGAACAAACTGCTTATTGTTACAGCCAAATATTTCAAATGTTTACTCACAGTTTCATATTTTTATGCACCCCAGTTACTATGTTTTCATGTTTCAAAGGTATGGCTTTTTGGCCACAATTCTTCCATGAAGACTACTTCTGGCCAGACATCTCTGAACAGTAGAAGACTGTACTTGGGTCTCACTGGTTTTTGCCACTTCTGAGCTCATGGCACTGCTGGACATTGTGCAATTTTAAAGGGAATTGGGCATGATGTGTCTTTCATTTGCTGCACACAGTTTTCAGCAAATGGAGTTGGGGATTTGGGCAGTATTAATGCTGTCCTCTGTGCTGAAAAATACAGACAATTACTAACCCAACGTGCAGTACCATCAGGGAGGTGTCTGATTGGCTCCAAATTTATTCTGCAGCAGGACAACAACCCCAAACATACAGCCATTGTCATTAAAAACTATCCAGGATAAATTAGAACTGGGAGTCCTGGAAGTGATGATATGGCCCCCGAGAGCCCTGATCTCAACAATATTGAGAGTGTCTGGGATAACCTAAAAATACTGAAGGATCTGAGCAAGCCTACATCCACAGAAGATCTGTGGTTAGTTCTCCAAGATGTCTGAAAAACCTCCACTGTTGAGTCCCTTCAAATACTGTGCAATTGTGCCTAGAAGAATTGATGCTGTTTTGAAGGCAAAGGGTGGTCACAATTTGATTTACATTTCTCTTTTGTTCATTCACTTTGCATTTGGTAAATTGATTAAAAGAAACTGCTATTTTAGAAAGTATTCTAACCTTCCAGTAATGTTTCTAGACCTGCCTTAAACTTGTGCACAGTGCCGTAGGTATTATGAAATCATTCCCCCATACTGTTCAGTGACAAGACTGGGGCAGTGCTTAGGTTACTTTCTTATGGTCAGACAAGTTATTTCTATAGCGTATCCTTGTTGACAAGTGCTCCTGAAGACATGTCCACTGAGAATGGAAAAAAGTGCTGACTAAGCTTCACTCCTGGTTAAATAATTTTGTAAAGCTTTGTGTAAAAAGTGTATTAATTCTCATATTTATAATAATATTATTTATTTGTAGCTGATTGAACAAGTTGAGAAGGGAGGACTGGAAACAGAAGGTGTTCTAAGGATTCCTGGAGTGGCTACAAGGATTAAAGTAACTACATTTAATTATATGCTTTTCAGCTGCCCTGACTGTTTTTCATTCCACACAATAACCTCATGTATGCGCACAGTAAATTCCTTTTCACTGGTTTTCCATTCTTACAAATAAAGGGGCTTCATACTCAAAGATATATCAGCGGCATCAATGTGTGATTTTTGGAGGTCCAAACTTTGGAAACCACACCTATCACTAGAATGGGGAAAGTTGTAGTGTTTGGAGTGTTTTGCAGCCCCTTCAGAGTTTTACCAGACACAGCACCACTCTTTAAGACTTTAACATTAAAGGGGTTGTTGGCAATTATCATGTACAGAAAGTTAATACAAGGCACTTACTAATGTATTGTGATTGTCCATATTGCTTCTTTTGCTGGCTGGATTCATTTTCCCATCACATTATATACTGCCCGTTTCCATAGTTACAATCACCCTGCAATCCATCAGTGGTGGCCGTGCATGCACACTATAGGAAAAAGTACCAGCCTATGGAAACTCCTGTTGTCCCAGCCACCCGAAGACTTTTACTTTTGAAATTTTGGTATTCTGGTATGGTTTTTGTTTTATTTTTGTTTTTTACTACAAACTCAATAGTTATCTTTACTACTCAATAGTTCTAAAAGTCTTAAAAATTCCCCTAGTGTATGCTAGAAAATATGTTGACAGTAGTTCTATAGAGAAAACAACATATTGTCAAAAATATGGTAGTGCACATGTAAAGCATATACTCAGCAATTTGTGTGTGTGTGTGAGGCACAGCCACGTGTACAAACATGTCAGGCACAAAAGAAGTGACTGCAGAGTCACAGGAATCAAGACATCAATATAGGGAGAGATATATAGGTCTTGATATCCCTTGTACTGCCAGATTTATAACAAAGCCCCATCTCGACATCAACTAGGCCTGTGATTGCTGACCTCCGGCACTCCAGCTGTGGTAAAACTACAACTCCCAAGATGCACACTTGCTTGGCTGTTCTCAGAACTCCATAGAAATGAGTGGAGCATGCACCACAGCTGCAGTGCCGGAGGTTAGCCATCACTGATTACTAGGCGCATCCTCCGGACAGAAATCTGTGGCAGCTCCAGAAAACTGGCATAAATTAACCCCTTAAGGACTTAGGACGTATCGGTACGGCATGGATCCCGAGTCCTTAAGGACCCATGACGTACCGGTACATCATAACTTGAAATCTGTATTCCGGCGCCCGAGGGGTTAATCGGAACGGGATTTCGGCTGAAATCATTCAGCCGGCATCCCGTAACAATGCAGGGGGGGGTCATTTGACCCCCCCGCATCGGCGATCGCAGAAAACCGCAGGTCAATTCAGACCTGCGGTTTGCTGCGCTTTGTGCAGTTTCTGATCTCCGCGGGCCCTGACCGCGGGGATCAGAAGCTTTAGTGTCCCTAAAATATATATTTTACACCCCCCCCTGCACCCCTGCATGATTTATTGCCGGCCGGTAGTGCAGGGGGGGAGTTGGGGGCGGTGCGGGAGGCGGGCGGTGCGGCAGGCGGGATCGCGATCCCCCGCCCGCCTCCCCTTGTATAATCGTTTGTCTCTAGTGGGTATACCAGGGTGCCAGCACATTGCTGGCACCCTGGTATAAACGGCTGACATCGATGATGCGATGTCAGCCGTTTAACCCTTTCCATACAGCGGTCCGTACAGACCGCTGTATGGAAAAAGTTAACAGTAAGAGGGAGCTCCCTCCCTCTCCCATCGGGGGGCTGCTGTGCCTTTGCAGCCCCCGATGGAGAGGGAGAGAGCCCCCAGACAGCCCCCCTCAGCCCTGTGCTTACCCTTCCCCGTCTGCAAAGTTCTGACAACTACTGAGCAGACGGGGAAGGTTCCCATGGCAACAGGACGCCTCTCAGGCATCCTGCTGTCCATGGTGCTGAACAGATCTGTGCTAAAGGCAGAGATCTGTTCAGACAAAGTGTAAGTAAAATACAGTACTGTACAATATATATTGTTCTGTACTGTATTATACAGACATCAGACCCACTGGATCTTCAAGAACCAAGTGGATCTGGGTCAAAAAAAAAGTGAAAAAAAGTGAAAAAAAAGTAAAAATCCAAAAACACATTTATCACTGATTAAAAATGAAAAAAATAAAATTCCCTACACATGTTTGGTATCGCCGCGTCCGTAACGACCTGATCTATAAAACGGTCATGTTACTTTCCCCGCACGGTGAACGCCATAAAAATAAAAAAATAAAAACTATTAGGAAATTGAAATTTTGCCCACCTTACTTCCCAAAAAAGGTAATAAAAGTGATCAAAAAAGTCGCATGTACGCCAAAATAGTACCAATCAAACCGTCATCTCATCCCGCAAAAATCATACCCTACCCAAGATAATCGCCCAAAAACTGAAAAAACTATGGCTCTTAGACTATGGAAACACTAAAACATGATTCTTTTGGTTTCAAAAATGAAATCATTGTGTAAAACTTAAATAAATAAATAAAAAGTATACATATTAGGTATTGCCGCGTCCATATCGACCGGCTCTATAAAAATATCACATGACCTAACCCCTCAGGTGACCACCGTAAAAAAATAAAAATAAAAACGGTGTAAAAAAAGCAATTTTTTGTCATCTTACGTCACAAAAAGTGTAATAGCAAGTGATCAAAAAGTCATATGCACCCCAAAATAGTGCCACTCAAACCGTCATCTCATCCTGCAAAAAATGAGACCCTACTTAAGATAATCGCCCAAAAACTGAAAAAACTATGGCTCTTAGACTATGGAGACACTAAAACATTTTTTTGTTTTAAAAATGAAATCATTGTGTAAAACTTACATAAATAAAAAAAATTGTATACATATTAGGTATCGCCGTGTCCGTGACAACCTGCTCTATAAAATTACCACATGATCTAACCTGTCAGATGAATGTTGTAAATAACAAAAAAAAAAAACGTGCCAAAAAATCTATTTCTTGTTACCTTGCCGCACAAAAAAGTGTAATATAGAGCAACCAAAAATCATATGTACCCTAAACTAGTACCAACAAAACTGCCACCCTATCCCGTAGTTTCTAAAATGCGGTCACTTTTTGGAGTTTCTACTCTAGGGGTGCATCAGGGGGGCTTCAAATGGGACATGGTGTCAAAAAAACCAGTCCAGCAAAATCTGCCTTCCAAAAACCGTATGGCATTCCTTTCCTTCTGCGCCCTGCCGTGTGCCCGTACAGCGGTTTATGACCACATATGGGGTGTTTCTGTAAACTACAGAATCAGGGCCATAAAAAATGAGTTTTGTTTGGCTGTTAACCCTTGCTTTGTAACTGGAAAAAAAATATTAAAATGGAAAATCTGCCAAAAAAGTGAAATTTTGAAATTGTATCTCTATTTTCCATTAAATCTTGTGCAACACCTAAAGGGTTAACAAAGTTTGTAAAATCAGTTTTGAATACCTTGAGGGGTGTAGTTTCTTAGATGGGGTCACTTTTATGGAGTTTCTACTCTAGGGGTGCATCAGGGGGGCTTCAAATGGGACATGGTGTCAAAAAACCAGTCCAGCAAAATCTGGCTTCCAAAAACCATACGGCGCACCTTTCCCTCTACGCCCTACTGTGTGCCCGTACAGTAGTTTACTGCCACATATGGGGTGTTTCTGTAAACTACAGAATCAGGGCCATAAATAATGAGTTTTGTTTGGCTGTTAACCCTTGCTTTGTAACTGGAAAAAAAATATTAAAATGGAAAATCTGCCAAAAAAGTGAAATTTTGAAATTGTATCTCTATTTTCCATTAAATCTTGTGCAACACCTAAAGGGTTAACAAAGTTTGTAAAATCAGTTTTGAATACCTTGAGGGGTGTAGTCTCTTAGATGGGGTCACTTTTATGGAGTTTCTACTCTAGGGGTGCATCAGGGGGGCTTCAAATGGGACATGGTGTCAAAAAAACAGTCCAGCAAAATCTGGCTTCCAAAAACCATACGGCGCACCTTTCACTCTGCGCCCCGCTGTGTGCCCGTACAGTAGTTTACGGTCACATATGGGGTGTTTCTGTAAACGGCAGAGTCAGGGCAATAAAGATAGTCTTGTTTGGCTGTTAACCCTTGCTTTGTTAGTGGAAAAAATGGGTTAAAATGGAAAATTAGGCAAAAAAAAGAAATTCGCAAATTTCATCCCCATTTGCCAATAACTCTTGTGCAACACCTAAAGTGTTAACGAAGTTTGTAAAATCAGTTTTGAATACCTTGAGGGTGTAGTTTATAGAATGGGGTCATTTTTGGGAGGTTTCTATTATGTAAGCCTCGCAAAGTGACTTCAGACCTGTAGTGGTCCCTAAAAATTGGGTTTTTGTAAATTTCTGAAAAATTTCAAGATTTGCTTCTAAACTTCTAAGCCTTATAACATCCCCAAAAAATAAAATATCAATCCCAAAATGCTACAAACATGAAGTAGACATATGGGGAATGTAAAGTAATCACAATTTTTGGGGGTATTACTATGTATTACTGAAGTAGAGAAACTGAAAGTTTGAAATTTGCTAATTTTTCTAAATTTTTGGTAAATATGGTATTTTTTTATGCAAAAAAATTAACTTTTTTGACCCAATTTTAGCAGTGTCATGAAGTACAATATGTGACGAAAAAACAATCTCAGAACGGCCTGGATAAGTCAATGCGTTTTAAAGTTATGAGCACTTAAAGTGACACTGGTCAGATTTGCAAAAAATGGCCAAGTCCTTAAGGTGAAATAGGGCTGAGTCCTTAAGGGGTTAAGATAAATTTGTTGTGATGGCTGGCCATACCCCTTTCAAAAAAGTGGTGAGGGCAGTGTAACACACAGTTTGCATCTTTAACACCACTTTTCTGGTGCACGCTAAATAATAAATCTCCCCAGTGTCTGGACCAGACATGGCTTCCTCTATAAATAAAAGCTGGAACCCATGGATTAGCCATAAATGAACCTCTCTGTTTATTTAGAAAATGACGCGTTTCTAAATTAGACAACCCTTTCTTTAGACAGCGGAGAATCTATAGGCTCCAGCTGTGGTTTCTGATGGAGGGTGTGCCTGGTCCACACCCTTTTTTTCTTTACACTGCATCCAGAGAAATACAGTATATTGCGTTGTATATCCAGTGCAGTAAATTATGGGAATATAAAATGTCACCGTAATGGTCCACACGCACATAGTCACTGGCCTATACAAGTTTTTGACTTGCAAGGTTTTGTACTTAAAGTTGAACTGCCGTTGATTTAGGCTCCATTCACACGTCC
This sequence comes from Bufo bufo, assembly GCF_905171765.1. NCBI lineage: Eukaryota > Metazoa > Chordata > Amphibia > Anura > Bufonidae > Bufo > Bufo bufo. The sequence goes on along the minus strand of NC_053392.1, from coordinate 369,519,230 downwards.
GCAAATGGGTCCGCATTCGTTCCGCAATTTTGCGGAACGGGTGCGGACCCATTCATTTTCTATGGGGACGGAATGGATGCGGACAGCACACAGTGTGCTGTCAGCATCCGCATTTGCGGAGCGCGGCCCCGATCTTCAGGTCCGCAGCTCCGCAAAAGATAGAACATGTCCTATTCTTGTCCACAGCTTGCGGACAAGAATAGGCATTTCTATAGGGGTGCCGGGCGGGTGTGTTGCGGATCCGCAATTTGCGGGTCCGCAACACACCACGGACGTGTGAATGAAGCCTTAAACGGAACCTGTCATCAGATTGGCGCTATGTAACTAATTACATGCTGCCGCTGCTCTCATCACATTGTTCCCATCCCTGATTGTTGCTTGTTTGTAATCATAGCCATTATTAAGAAATTAGCTTTATAAAATATATCTGACATGGCTAAACTCTGTGACCTAGAGTCACTGAGGTGATGCAGTGCAATCGTTGAGTCATGGAGCTGCTGCTGTAAGGCTGGCCATCCAACTCAATCTAATATTAATTGCCTGTCCTAATGATAGACCATCAATTCAAAATAAATTGGAGAACCCCTTCCAGACAACATGTGTAAACCCCCCCCTCACACTTTAACCCCTTGGATTCCATGGTCAGTTGCAAATATGGCATCTGGGCAGTTATTGTTCACAAGCGCTGCACTCCCAGGGATCGAACAGCTCCATTGAGACTGAGGGAGCCTTCTTGGGCCTTCTGAAGGCTCTGTAGTCCTGTCATAGGAAACTTCATATCAAGTCCTAAATGTGACAAAGCTTGATAGGAACACACTGATTCTCCCATAGACTGCAGTGTTAAATCATTGCAGTCTATGGGAGAAGTGATCAGACGACTGCATGTGAAAGTCCCCTAGGGACCAAACATAAAGGCAATAAAAAAAAGTTCAAATCACCCTCTTTCCCTGTTTTAAAAATAAAGCATTGTCGCTTCCCAAAATTACTGAACTATTAAAATATTAAAGTATTTATACCATATGCTGTAACAGGAATAAATGAAAATGGCCAAAAGTTTTTTGGTCACTTCACCTACCCAAAGAAATGAATCAAAGGTGATTGAAAAGTCATGCATGCTCCAAAATGGTGTCAATGATTTTGACAGATTGTCCTGCACAAAATGAGCCTTCACATAGCTCCGTAGATATAAATATAATAAAGGTATGGGGGTCAGAATATGGTGATGCAAAGAAAAAAAACACAGTTTTTTTAAGTATTAAAACACAAGAAAAAATGTAAAAATGTGGTCTCGCTGTAATCTTGCTGACCCATATACACAGCGTCATAAATCAAAACTCATAAAAAATTTTTTTTCCCAATTCCATCTCATTTTGGATTTCCCACTATAATGTATGCAATATTAAATGGTGCCGTTAAAAAGTACAAATTGCCCTGCAAAAATCAAGTCCTCATATGGCTATGTGAATGGTAAAATACAAAAGTTATTGCTCTTGGAATCGCTGCAGCAGGAAGGGGTTAATGGAGAAGATTTCTAAAGCAAAGCAGCAAGCCTTGAAGACAGTTAATATCAGATAAGCATCACCCATGGGGTAGTGGTTTAAATATCATTTTTAGAACTAAACAGGAAATCCTCTTTAAAAACCACAATATTCTGCAGGAAATTGAGAAAAATTAACTACAACTTCCTAATTCTTTGCACTGTCCTAGTGATCAGGGGTTAACCCTTCGATGAACCACTGTGCATCCGTATATTTTAGGATAACAATATATAATCAATCTTCCATCATTGTTTTTCAGTCTCTATATATGGAATTAGAAGCCAAGTTTTATGAGGGAACGTTCAACTGGGATAGCGTGAAGCAGCACGATGCAGCCAGTGTCCTGAAGTTCTTCATTCGGGAGCTCCCTATTCCATTGCTCACCATGAAATACATGAAAGCTTTCCATTCTGTGCAGTGTAAGATAATCTTGTTGTATAAATGTGGAGTCTAGCTTTTCAGCTTCTTATCAGATGACATGACTGGGGGAACTTGCGGTCTAGCTGCAGTCATCATTTTATGCTGAGGAATTGATTACATAATAAAAAAAAAAGTTGGATAAACGGAGCTGTATTTAGAGAATGATGACATAACTGAAAGCTGGAGATGACACTCAGGAGGTTCAGTTGTGCCTTTTATTCCTCTGCGTGACATTGTGACATTGATTGCATCATTGCTGGAACACAGAGTTCATGGACATAGCAGGTCATGGGATTATGTGATTACTCACAATGCTGGACATATGATGATAGATTAAATCTTTGACGGATTTATGCATGGTGGAGATTTCCTAACCCTACAGAGTATATTAGACATGAGCAAATTAGTTCTAACACTTCACTTCTTGATGCTACAGAAACTCTCCACTGACATATATATATATTTTTTTTTTTACAAAAATATAGTTAATATACTCAAGGTTGATTTTATGTTGAATGGGCTTCTGGGTTACTAGTTCCCTGGCATTTTTAGACTTTAATTGCAGCTTCATAATACCACTATAAAGTGCCAAGATAATACTGACATACACAGTCCACATAATACCATCATGCAGTGCCCAAATATTATGCCTTATTCAAATCATACTCCCTTAAAGAGCTCATAAAATACTGAAGTTTACTTCCCAAATACAGTAATAGCACTTTATACTGCTAAACATTACTGGGTAGTCTTACTTGGCCCAGCGGGCAACTCATCATTGGCGGCCCGATGTAAAATTTTCTGGTTTGCCACCCTTAGCCCAAATACAGTCAGGTCGTTAAATATCGGGACATCCACCCAATTGTAACATTTTTGACGCTATACACCACCACAATGGATTTGAAATGAAATGAACAAGATGTGCTTTAACTGCAGACTGTCAGCTTTAATTTGAGGGTATTTACATCCACATCAGGTAAACGGTGTAGGAATTACAACAGTTTGCATATGTGCCTCCCACTTGTTAAGGAACAAAAAATAATGAGACAGAATAATAATCCTAAATTAAACTTTCACTTTTTAATACTTGGTTGCAAATCCTTTGCAGTCAATTACAGCCTGAAGTCTGGAACGCATAGACATTACCAGACGCTGGGTTTCATCCCTGGTGATGCTCTGCCGGGCCTCTATTGCAACGGTCTTCAATTCCTGTTTGTTCTTGGGGCATTTTCCCTTCAGTTTTGTCTTCAGCAAGTGAAATGCATGCTTAAATCGGATTCAGGTCAGGTGATTGACTTGGCCATTGCATAACATTCCACTTTTTTCCCTTAAAAAACTCTTTGGTTGCTTTTGCAGTATGCTTTGGGTCATTGTCCATCTGCACTGTGAAGCGCCGTCCAGTGAGTTCTGAAGCATTTAGCTGAATATGAGCAGATAATATTGCCCGAAACACTTCAGAATTCATCCTGCTGCTTTTGTCAGCAGTCACATCATCAATAAATACAAAAGAACCAGTTCCTTTGGCATCCATGCATGCCCACGCCATGACACTACCACCACCATGCTTCACCGATGAGGTGGTATGCTTAGGATCATGAGAATTTCTTTTCCTTCTCCATACTCTTCTCTTCCCATCACTCTGGTACAAGTTGATCTTGGTCTCATCTGTCCATAGGATGTTGTTCCAGAACTGTGAAGGCTTTTTTAGATGTCGTTTAACAAACTCTAATCTGGCCTTTCTGTTTTTGAGGCTCACCAATGGTTTACATCTTGTGGTTAACCCTCTGTATTCACTCTGGTGAAGTCTTCTCTTGATTGTTGACTTTGACACACATACACCTACCTCCTGGAGAGTGTTCTTGATCTGGCCAACTGTTGTGAAGGGTGTTTTCTTCACCAGGGAAAGAATTCTTCGGTCATCCACCACAGTTGTTTTCCGTGGTCTACCGGGTCTTCTGGTGTTGCTGAGCTCACCGGTGCATTCCTTCTTTTTAAGAATGTTCCAAACAGTTGTTTTGGCCACACCTAATGTTTTTACTATCTCTCTGATGGGTTTGTTTTTTTGTTTTTTCAGCCTAATGATGGCTTGCTTCACTGATAGTGACAGCTATTTGGATCTCATCTTGAGAGTTGACAGCAACAGATTCCAAATGCAAATAGCACACTTGAAATGAACTCTGGACCTTTTATCTGCTCATTGTAATTGGTTTAATGAGGGAATAACACACACCTGGCCATGGAACAGCTGAGAAGCCAATTGTCCCATTACTTTTGGTCCCGTAACAAGTGGGAGGCACATATGCAAACTGTTGTAATTCCTACACCAATCACCTGATTTGGATGTAAATGCCCTCAAAGTCTGTAGTTAAAGCACATTTTGTTTGTTTAATTTCAAATCCATTGTGGTGGTGTATAGAGCCAAAAATGTTAGAATTGTGTCGATGTCCCAATATTTATGGACCTGACTGTATGTATAACTAACAAGTGGACAATGGTGTATGTATATATGTATGTGTGTATGTATGTATGTATGTGTGTATATATATATATATATATATATATATATATATATATATATAGATGAAAGTTCAGGGCAGCACTCCTTGTAGAAAATGTTGGGTGCCAGCGGTATCGACACTAGACCACAGTGTCAAACAGCCAGAGGAATAAATACACCGCAGCACGTCCATAAGGTGAAAAATGTGGGATCCTTTATTCACCCAAGCAGCGACGTTTCGGTCCGCTTGCTGGGACCATTTTCAAGCAATGCTTGAAAATGGTCCCAGCAAGCGGACCGAAACGTCGCTGCTTGGGTGAATAAAGGATCCCACATTTTTCACCTTATGGACGTGCTGCGGTGTATTTATTCCTCTATATATATATATATATATATATATATATATATATATATATATATATATATATATATATATATATATATATATCTGCTCTTTCAATGACACATCTGCCTTGAGCTGAAATGCAATCGAAGATTGGTTGTTAGGTGATGTATCCCTAGCAACCAGACTGTCAGATATAGGTCAGAGCTGGCCTGACAGTGTGCTGACAGCCGAGAAGGGAGAAAACAGCCTGACAATAGTCAGTTATGTCATTGTTTATCTCTGATGGAAACATAAATTAGATTTTTTAATTTAGATGGAAAATCTACTGTATGTAATCAACTGTGTCTGCCCCAGTGGTGTAGCATGGGGGTGGGGAGGCGGGGCAATTGCCCTGGGCGCCAGACTACAGGGGGCACACAGCTGCCGGGGCACCGTTAATTGTTAATAATGCCATTCACTGTTCCTGTGGCAGGCATGGCATTGTGCGAGAGCATCCACCATTGCCATTCAGTGAATCATTCACTGAATGAGCCTGGCGGGATGAGAGTAGTGCTGACACAGAGTGAATGGCCGGAGGTCACGCATCGGGCACAGGATACTTCAGACTGTGGCGTACGAAATCGCCCAGCAGTGCACTCTGATGAGTCATCACAGCACGCATGTGGCTTTCTAGTAGGCTGTGCAGCCCTCCCCTTCCAGGCCAGAAAACTATACTGTGTGCCACTCCAGTGCACAGGGTTACTATTTGTTGTAGTAGTGGCATAATGCCTGTCCCTCCTCCTTCTGTACAGTCCCTGAAGATGATTGAGACGTTGGGCACAGATATGGGAGACTACACAAACAGCAGTGGTGTGGAGCTGAGTGGGGTGAATGAAGGGGTGACCCCCAGCTCCCACTAGAGCTGTGCTGGTGATTGAGCTGCTCAGGTGGGAGAATCCAACCACAGAACTTTTACAGAACATCCCAGATCTCTGCTGAACCATCCCTGACAGAATGACTGCAACTACAGATCTCTGCTGTAACCCCCCCCCCCCCCCCCCCCAGTTCAACTACAGAGCTCTGCAGGACCCCTCCCGACTACAAATACAGATCAGTACCCCTGACACCCCTCCCCTGACTTCCTCTAAGATCTCTGCTCCCCCCCCCCCAGCATTGCAACTGTAGAGCTCTGCATGCCCCCCTTTGCAGTCCTTGGACCATTTCTCAGAACAAGTCAGAAGAGGCAGAGCAGCAGTGAGAGGTACAAATAATCTCAATTGCCATAGTCAGTCACAACACTGCTCAGTGCACTGCTTATATAAATTAGGCCCCATGCCCCCTGCAATGCCCCACTTGGGCATGGTTCTGCAAAAAGGGGTGTGTCCACAGGTTAGGGGGTGCAATACTTGGCTTGCCCTGGGTGTTAGTAATGCATGCTATGCCACTGGTCTGTACTATAAAACCTTCCTTTAAAGGGGTTATCTGCTATTTTAGTTTATTTTTTATTTTATTTTTTTAATGGTCCTCCCCTTCATATGATAAAGCACTTTAACAGTAATAATTTTGAAAATATTCCTATTGGGCCAGCGCAGGTTGCGAACTCTTCCTGCTGAATATACGGCAAGTGTGTCACGCTTCGGTGTGGGAGGGAAACACCACACCAAGCATAGGAGGGAAGGGGGAAATAGGGAATCAGGCCTTAGAAATAGGGAAGGAAGATGGACACCACCTAGTGAAAACCCTAACCAAAATCCTGACTGACTAGTGACTACCAGTATGAACAGACCCCAAAGGTAGGTGAGTTCAAACGCAGGAATATCTAGAGTTCTATCAAGGCCTAAAGGACCCTAGTACTAATGGCAGGGACGAGACTACCTGTTCCTCCAAAAGGATGGACGAACAGGTATCTACTTCAGGCCTAATACAAACAATAGGGAAATGCAACACACAGAACCCAAACAAAATACAAAAGGGAAAGGGAAGACTTAACTTCAAAGAGGCTATGGAAGCACCAGGAACTCAACCGAGATCCAACCACAAACAATCTACAGGCACAGAAGCTATAAACTGCATAGCTTAGTGAGAGAAGCAACTATAAATAATGAACATTAAATGACCACATAAACAACACCTGGAGGCAAGGGGTGTGGCCATTACTAGAAACAACACACACGCCTATTGATCCACAAGGAAAACCTGTCAGATCAAACAACGTGTTGCCAGTCTCACAGATCTCCTGCCACTCACTGTCGCCAGGACGTCCATATGTCTCGGTACGTCCGTGACAACGTTCCTAGCCCAGTTACAACCCGTAGTGTAAGCGGGTTGCACTAGCGCTGTCGGGCAGCCTTGGGCATTGATTGCCCACAGCACTCAAGGCTGCCTGATTACGTAGACACAACCCACATACATCACGGGTTGTAACCAAATGTACAGCACATGATCCAGGAAGTGCCCGCAACCAAATACATTGGGGAGTGAAGGTCCAGTAGGAATATTTTCAACATTATCACTCTTAAAGTGCTTAATCGCAACGTGGGGGACCATTAAAAATAAAAAAAATAATAATAATAATAAGTTACAAGTGACCCCCATATCTAACCTACATTTATACATGGGTGGTTGGAATATCTATGTTTAAATATTTTACCGGTGGAATTCAACATTCAAGGATCCACAAAAAATTTGCTTAAAATGTTGCAGAAGTTTTAAAACATTTTTTGATATGTCATAGTGACATATCAAAGGTCTTGATTGGTGGGGGTCTGGGCACTAAACCCCGAACAATCGCTAGAGTGAGGAGAGAGAAGCATTCACATAGCATGCTGTCTCTTCTTACTATAGGAGACTGAATCGAGGTGGGCCCATAGACTTTCTATTGAGTCCATCTCCTGCAGGGAGGAGAGAGCATGATACTGTATGTGAGAACTTCTCTTTTCTCAATGTAGCGATCAATTTAGGTCTCCGCACTCAGACACCTACCAAGTTTGGTGACCCTTTTACAGCTTTTCAATAAGTAATAGCAGCATAGTTTAATGTGTATAATTTTCAGTGTCATAATAACAGAAAGTGAATAAAAATAAAATAAAAAATCAGCTGTTCCAAAAGTAATTTAGTTGAAGAAGCATGAATGATGTATGGTATAGCTTCACTTTTTTCTTTTCTACTTTCAGACCTCCCAAGTAAAAAGCATCGCCTCCAAGCTCTGAATCTCCTGGTCATACTTCTTCCTGATGTACACCGTGATGCCTTAAAAGTCAGTTTGGTTCTTTAATCATACACTAAGGCAGTTTCACACAATGTGACTATATTATGTACATAACATATGCTAAAGCCCTCTAACAGTCCCCCTCCCTCCCGGTTGGTTTTACTGAACAGAATTTAGATTAGCCTAAAACCATAAGGTATCTTTAAATTGCTGCTCAGGATGAGAATAAAGGGTCTGCTTTTTCCACCAATTGTGAACAACCCCTTTAGGTTCTGTTTAGTAGAACCATGAGGGAGGAGGGGGTGTCAAGGTCCTGATCCTTCAGTCGTTTATCAGCTGTGTTACACTGGACTTTGTTAATGTGAAATGTATCTTTTTATTTATTGTGTGTATTTTCTGATCAGCCATATAAAAGCCTTAAAGGGAACTGGTCACCTTGAAAATGCAGTGTAACCTGCAGGCAGCATGTTATAGTGCAGGAGGAGCTGAGCAGATTGATTACCGTATATAGTTTTGTGGGAAAAGATTTAGTATAACCTGTATCTAATTCATCTAAATTCATGCCCATTCTGGGCTTTGAAATCAAGGAGGTGGTCTTGTCAGTGAGTGACAGCTATCGCTGTATGCACAGTCATAGAGGAAAGGCTGTCAATCACTGATAGGACCGCCTCCTTGACTACAAAAGCTAGATTGAGAAGCGATATAAATCAATAAAACACACATTATACTGAATCTTTTCCCATAACATGACAGGTTCCCTTTAAAACCACTGACAGGGGAAGTGAATTTCATTGAATATCTTGTGACAGTGGCTTCTGGCGAGACGGAACATATATTAGGGAAGTGAACATTCAGTTCTTGAGGTTCATGTGTTCGAAGTAGGAAAAACAGGTAAATGTAAGGATGTGAATAACTTTGACAAGGGCTAGAGTGTGATGGCTATATGACTGGCTCAAAGCATCTCCCCAATGTCAGATATTGTGGGGTGTTCCCAGTGGTTAGATCAAAAGTGATCCAAAGGTAGTACAACCAGTGAACTGGGCTTTGGTAGAGATCAGAGAATTTCCCAAAATAAATTTTTGGGCCGATTTTGATTTGGTCCGAAAAAGTTTGACCCAAATCTAAAGTGCCCCAATTGCCATGAAAAATCTTATACTACACTCTGAGATCTCCTAGGACTGTATACAATATTTCAAGCTTTTTAATGCCAAGACAGCATTAGTAGTGTCAACATATATAGCTATATGTAAACGGATGGTACAATTGGGTCCAGAAATATTTGGACAGTGACCAAAGTTTTGGCATTTTAGCAGTTTACCAAAACATATTCAAGATACAGTTATATAATCAACATGAGCTTAAAGTGCAGACTCTAAGATTTAATTTCTAAGCTTCTATTTTCCAAATTGGAGGAAGGGTTTAGGAATTACAGCTTTTTAATATGTAGCTGCCTCTTTTTCAAGGGACCAAAGACAATTGGACAATTATCTCAGAAGCTATTTAATGGGCTGCATAGTCGATCCTCAAATAAGCAGGTAAAAGGTTTGGAGTTAATTCTAGGCACGGCATTTGCATTTGGAAGCTGTTGCTTTAAACCAACATCATGCGGTCAAAGGAGCTCTCAATTGAAGTGAAACAGACCATCATTAACCCCTTCAGGACACAGTCCATTTTCACCTTCAGGACCCAGCCTAATTTTGCAAATCAGACATGTCACTTTATGTGGTGATAACTTTTAAGCGCTTTTACTTATCCAAACCATTCTGAGATTGTTTTATCGTCACATATCATGATAGTGGTACATTTTAGTAAAAATATTTCATTTTTATTTATTAAAAAAATACCAAATTTACCAAAAATTTAGAAAAATTAGCAATTTACAAAATGTAAATTTCTCTGCATTTTAAACAGATAGTGATACCTCCTAGAATAGTTCTTACCGTATTTTCTGCCCTATAAGACACACTCCCGACCCCCCCCCCCCCCAAAAGTGGGGGAAAATGCCTCTGCGTCTTATGGGGCGAATGCTGCCATTTTACATTGCAGACTGCGATGTATCAGCTGGAGGGGGGAGGGAGGAGGGGCTGATGCAAATGCGGCGGGCCGGTGCGGTCACTGTACTCCGGCCCCACCGCTCACTCTCTTCCCTAATGCCTAAACCTTTTTATAATAATAACTTTCATTGAAGTTCCAATCCCCAGCCCCATCTGTACTACTTACTAAATGTCCTGTAGCAGGCAGAGCAGAGCGGGCGGCCGGCCGGCCGTAACTCATTGATGTCATGTGCCTGCGCCGCCTACTTCATTCATAAAGTAGGTGGTGCAGGCACGTGACATCAGTGAGTTTCGGCCAGCCGCCCGCCCTGCTCTGCCTGCTGCAAGACATTTAGTAAGTAGTACAGATGGGTCTGGGGATCAGAACTTCAATTAAAGTTATTATTATAAAAGGTTTAGGCAATAAAGCAGTGAGTGAGCGGCGGGGCCGGAGTACAGTGACCGCACCGGCCCCGCCGCATTTGCATGCCACCGGCCCCTCCCACAGGTTTAGCTCCGGTATATTGGGGCATCTGTGGATGCCACTATTATGGGGTGGGGGATATGTGGATGGCACTGTTATGGGGTGGGCGGATCTGTGGGTGATCCCCCCCCCCTCCATAACAGTGCCATCCACAGATCACCCTCCCCATAACAGTGCCATCCACAGATCACCCTCCCCATAACAGTGCCATCCACAGATCACCCCCCCCCCCCCATAACAGTGCCATCCACAGATCACCCCCCCATAACAGTGCCATTTACAAATTTTCCCCATAACAGTGCCCCTCTCAGATCCCCCCATAACAGTGCCATCCTCAGATCCCCCCATAACAGTGCCATCCTCAGATCCCCCCATAACAGTGCCATCCTCAGATCCCCCCCATAACAGTGCCATCCACAGATCCCCCCCATAACAGTGCCATCCACAGATCCCCCCCCATAACAGTGCCATCCACAGATCCCCCCCCATAACAGTGCCATCCACAGATCCCCCCCCATAACAGTGCCATCCACAGATCCCCCCCCCATAACAGTGCCATCCACAGATCCCCCCCCATAACAGTGCCATCCACAGATCCCCCCCATAACAGTGCCATCCACAGATCCCCCCCATAACAGTGCCATCCACAGATCCCCCCCTATAATAGTGCCATCCACAGATCCCCCCCATAGCAGTGCCACCCACAGATCCCCCCCATAACAGTGCCATCCACAGATCCCCCATAGTAGTGTCATGCACAGACCACCATTAGTTCAAAACCCACCAAAAGCACACCTTTTGGTTAAAAATATTTTTTTCTTATTTTCCTCCTCAGAAACCTAGGTGCGTCTTATGGGTCGGTGCGTCTTATAGGGCAAAAAATATGGTACTTTACATTTCCCATATGTCTACTTCATGTTTGGATCATTTTGTAAATTACATTTTCTTTTTTTGGGATGTTAGAAGGTTTAGAAGTTTAGAAGCAAATCTAAAACACACTTTTAAGGACCAGTTCAGGTCTGAAGTCACTTTGTGAGGCCTACATAATATAAACCACCCATAAATGGCCCCATTTTAGAAATTACACCCCTTAAGGTATTCAAAACTGATTTTACAAACGTTCTTAACCCTTTAGGTGTTCCAGAATTTTACTTTTTTGGCAGATTTTCCATTTTAATCAATTTTTTCCCGCTAACAAAGCAAGGGTTAACAGCCAAACAAAACTCCATATTTATTGCCCTGATTTTGTAGTTTACGGAAACACCCCATATGTGGTCGTAAACTGCTGTACGAGCATACGGCAGGGCGCAGAAGGAAAGGAACACATATGGTTTTTGGAACGCAGATTTCACTGGGATAATTTTAAGTTCCCATGTCACATCTAAAGACCTCCTGATGCACCCCTAGAGTAGAAACTCCAAAAAAAAATAAAACTTTTGGAAACTACGGGATAATGTGGCAGTATTTTTATAGAGAAGGTTGTTACGGATTTTTTACATTTAACACAATGAAACAAAAAAAAAATCATGTTTTCGTGTCTCCATAGTCTGAGAGCCATATTGTTTTTATCTTTCAGGCGATTGTCTTAGGTAGGATCTTATTTTTTGCGGGAAGAGATGACTGTTTGAATGGTACTATTTTGGGGTACATATGTCTTTTTGATCGCTTGGAATTACACTTTTTGTGATGTAAGGTGACAAAAAAAATTGCATTTTTTTGCTCAGTTTTTAATTTTTTTACGGCGTTCACCTGAGGTGGTAGAATATGTGATAATTTTATAGAGCACGTAGTTACGGACGCGGCAATACCTAATATGTATGTTTGTTTTTGTTTTTTAAAACACTATTTTATGGTGAGGGGGGGCCTTTTTTTTATACTTGAAACTTTTACTTATTTTTTTTACTATAAAAAAAGACTTTTTTTTTAACTTTTTTTTTTAAACTTTTTTGATTTGTCCCACTGTGGGACTTCACCTTTACAGGGTTTGATCTCTGTTTTAATTCAGTAGAATACAGAATGTATTGTACTGAATTGAACTGTCAGCGTCTTACACAGTAAGACGCTGACAGTTGTTTAGGAGACCCAGCCCCTCAGGCCCTGTGTAAGGCATCGTGGCTGCCATGGCAACCATCGCCCCCCTGTCAGCGCAGCGAGCCCCCTCCCTCTGTAAACCCTGCAAGTGACGCGGTCAGCGCTGACCGCGGCATGTGAAAGGGTTAATCCGCATCAGCAGCTCTTGCACCCTTCCGATCACATCACGTACATGCACGTGGGAATGCGGTAAAGCACATGTACGTGATATTGCGGGAAGGGGTTTAAGCTTCAAAAAAATCGATCAGAGAGATGGCAAAAATCTTAAGAGTGCCCAAATCAACAGTTTGGTACATTCCTAAGCGCACTGGTGAGCTTGGGAACTCAAAAACCTGGACATTCACGGAAGACAACTTTGGTGGATTTCCATGGTGAAGAAAAACACCATCACAACATCCACCCAAGAGAACAACACTATCCAGGAAGCAGGTGTGTCAGTATCTAAATCTACCATAAAGAGAATACTTCATGAGAGCAAGTACAAAGGGTTCACCACAATGTGCAAACTATTAATCAGCCTCAAAAATAGAAAGGCCAGATTAGACTTTGCAAAAAAAAATCTAAAGAAGCCAGCCCTGTTCTGGAACAACATTCTTTGGATACATGAAACTAAGATCAACCTGTACCAGAATGATGGGAAGAAGAAAGTATGGAGAAGGCTTGGAACGGCTCACGATCCAAAGCACACCACATCCTCTGTAAAACATGATCGAGGCAGTGTGATGGCATTTGGCATGTATGGCTTCCAATGACACTGGGTCACTAGTGTTTTTGTTTTTTTTTAAATGTTTTATTGTTTTTTTTTTTTTAAAACACAAAAATCAATACCCCATCTGACTCCAGTGGATATGGGTTATACAGTACAATACACAATTATATCACATCATCTCAAATCCCTTTCGCCCAACCCCATCCTCCCTCAGGGGAAGAAGGCAACAGAAAAAAAGAGAAAAAAAAAACATTTTTTTTTCCTTTTTATTGCACCTTTCTCTACTCCCCTTTCTCCCCTCCCCTCCATCTTAAGATTCTTTATGGGTAAGCCATATTCTCCAAAGTTGATTAAATGTATCCCTCCTACCCTTGTTTTGATAAATAACTTTTTCCTTTTTCACCAACTTTTTCCTTTTTCCATTCCAAAAATGATGGTGGTTTTGTTGTTTTTCACTTTTTTAATATAACCACTCTAGCTTGAAATAAAATCTTACCAATTTCTACTGTATTCTTTTTTTTTTTCTTTTGTAAGTTCAAATGTTTTATCCCCCCCCAATATTCAGTACATACAGTTGGGTCTCTATCTAATTGAAGTTTATAGATTTTATTAATTAATACGAATATATTCGACCAGTATCAAAATAATTTTGGACATCTCCAGAGTATATTTATCAATCCTGCGTGTTCCGTTTTACTCCTTGGACATCATCTGTATATTTAAACCCCATTTTTTTTTTATAAAACTGGTGATTGATACAACCTGTGCAATAAAAAGAATTGTGAGACTCTGTGGGAGGAACTTAACGACACCACGACAATGTATCCTCCCATACCTTATCCTCTATTACTCCAACCTCACTTTCCCACTTTACCCTGGCAAGCAATTTGATATTATATTGTTTTGCCTTCAATACCAATTTATACATTCTAGATAAAGATCCCATTGATTTCCTATCCAATATTAATTCCTTCAAACCTTGACAAGCAGCCCTTTCATAATTGTCTGGGGATGATGACGAGCATATTGCACTCCTAAGTTGCAGATGCTTATAAAAATCCCTCAGTGAAATCCCATATTCCCTTACTAGAGTGCCAAAATCCTTCAATATTTCTCCATCAAAAATGTGTCTCAACAAATATATACCCTTTTCCTCCGAATTAAAATAGTTAACTTTTTTGAATTTCTTGTAAATTTACATTCTTCCATATTGGTGTATAGTCTAAATAACCTATTATACCCATTATCTTTTTAACCTCATCCCATATTTTATTCATTAAACTCAAAACAGGATTCTTATTGCCCTTACTACCTAAAAAACCTGATTCCAACTCCTCAAATATCTATTCTTAATTTGCCTTATCTTCCATTTTAAACTCGACCTTATAATAGCATTAGACTCCAGACTCTTTTATATAAGTAAATTGTTCAACCAAAAAATAAAAATGCCAATTTGGAAGTGTCAACCTTCCCCCCCCCCCTTTTTCCCCTAATAAGTTGCAATATTTCATTTCTTATTCTCGCTGTTCCACCCTTCCAGATAACCTCTCTAGTTATTCTGTTATCTTAAAAATATTGTTTGGGAGCCATACTGTTGCATTTTTCACCACAAATAAAATCCACATTAAAAAAATATTTTAGGCAAATTAATGCATCCTATCATACACAATGGTAACACCAAATATTAAGTTTACACTTTAATTTACTTGTCAAAGGAATCACATTTAACCTAATATATTAATCTTCCTTCCCCAGTATATTTACCTCAGTGTTTAACTTTTTATTACCTTCTCCAAAAATCATTAAGTGTGATTTACCCCAATTTATTTTTAACCCTGAAAAATACCCAAATGTCCTAATAATGCTTGTCACCTCCCCCACACTGCCATCCAGATCCCCAAAAAGAACAAAATATCATCTGCATATAATGCAATCTTTTCTTCGGTATTTACCATATTAAAAACCTTTTATTCTCTTCTTTTCCCTAATTAAAAGAGATAGGAGACATCCCACTCATCATCTGTGTGTTTTCCACATCCATATGTCAGTTCCACAAAAGATAGAACATATCCTATTCTGGTCCTCAAAATGCAAATCTTGAACCCATAGAAGTCAATGGCTCCACAAAAATGCAGGTCGCACATGGACAGTATCTGTAATTATTAGCGGATCCGCAACTTGCAGACTGCAAAACGGATACAGTCATGTGCACAAGACTTTAGATGCACACTCCAGCAGGCAGTATCATACAACATAGGATTAGATACACAGCCCAGCAGGCAGGATCATACATGATGGGATTAGATACAAATGTGTTTGGATGTACTTGCTGATTCCAGCTGTTTATTGCACTCTGGAGATGGTGAGGGAAGAGCCTGTGGACTGTCAATGATTTGATGTAGGCACTGAGTGAGAAATAGACTAGCAGGATTCATGTTTGGCTGTAGTAACATGGCCACATGTAGTTGGAGTAACTCCTGCAGACTAAACAGTGGAGGTGGGCCCAGCCTGTGACACATCACTCTGCAGTGCAGCCAGGCTTCATCAATAAAGTTACCTATTTATCAAAACAGGAGCAGTCAATCGCAGGCCATTCCCTGGCATCCCAGCTTCTCAATATCGTTGGTCCGGCTCCAGCTCCTCAGCAACCCTGGACAGCAGGTCTCAGCAGATCCAAATTGCGGCACACTCTGTGTCTAACATCGGCTGGTGCGAGGCAGGGTTTAGCATCACACATCAGATGCTCCCATGCTGCTCTGTCGATCCACTAGTGGTTATTGATGATCTGTCTGAAGCCAGCAGCAGCTGGATGAATTCTGAAGTGTACGGGGAGATACTTTCTGCTCAGATTCAACCAAATGCAGGAGTTTTGTAGGGCAAAGAAGTGGAATATTCTGCAATGGCCAAGTCAATCATCAGATCTCAACCCAGTTGAGCATGCATTTCACTTACTTAAGACAAAACTTAAGACCGAAAGAACCAGAAACAAGCAACACCTGAAGACCGCTGCAGTAAAGGCCAGACAAAGCATCACAAATGAGGAAACCTAGCGGTTCAGGCAGTCGTGGGTTTACGGCTTCAGGCAGTCGTTGCCTGCAAAGGATTCTCTACAAAGTATTAAAACTTTTTATTTATGGTAATGTTAATTAGTCCAATTACTTTTGAGCCCCTGAAAGGAGGAGGCTTTGTAGAAAAATGGTTGCAATTCCTAAACGTTTCACAGGATATTTTTGTTCAACCCCTTAAATTAAACCTGAAAGTCTATTCTTTAATTGCATCCCTTATGTTAAATTTAAAATCCAATGTGGTGGAATGCAGAGCCCAAATCATGAAGATTCTGTAATTGTCCTAATATTTCTGGACCTAACTGTAGCTGATGGTAACTAGGGATGAGCGAACCCGGTGAAGTTCGGGTTCGGGACCCGAACACCGAACCCGGATCCCATTAAAGTCAATGGGGACCCGAACTTCACTTTATTATTTTCCGTTATAACGGAAAATAATTGCATTCTCAAGATAGAATGCTAAATAAAATTGCCATTGAGGGGTTAAAAAAAATAAATTACCTCATCCACTTGATTGCGCATCCCATGCTGTAGCGCTCATAGCCTGAGAGAAAAAAAAACTCTCAGGCTATGAGCTAAGCACTGCGATTGGCCAGCGCTACAGCATGGGAGAATGAGACGCCGGCAGGTTCCCCTGGGTGGAGCCTAACTATGAAGATACCGGAGGCTATAACGGGAGAACGGAGCGGCTAAATTCGGTACGAACCCGAACTTTGCAGTTCGGGTTCGCTCAACCCTAATGGTAACTAATAGCCTGTTTAAAAACACTCTGCCCTGTCAAATTTTATTTTGTTGCCTAAAATGGTTAAAAAAATTATCCTCTTTAGTGGCGGATGCCTTCTTCTGTCTTCTGAACTGTAATAGGTGGTTTCAATGATATGGCTGATCGGTGTATATACATATGTATGTGTTTATGTGATAGATTTTTATAGTCATTCTATAGTTTCCCCTATAGCAACAAAGCAAGGCCCTTATCGACCCATTCACAAATAACATAGTGTTGTCCAATAGGGAAGATGGCAGACGTGTAGCTGGTGTGTGCAATATTCAGAAAAATGGAGCATGTCCTCAAATGAGCCGATTTTTGTAACATTTCACCCTTTTGCTAAAAACTCCTCAGCAACGTTCTCTTTGGTAGCGTGCATATATTTAGGACCAATATTTAACAACAAAGGAGTTGAAGAAACTAGTGCTTGAAAAGAATAGACCTACTGTTAAGACATCTGTAAGAGAAAGCCGATGAATAAACTCAATCCTTTTACATGTGTTTTTTTTTTTTTTTTCTGTTTCAGGCTCTACTTGAATTCCTTCAAAGGATCGTTGATCACAGAGAACAAAATAAAATGACTCTGAAAAACATAGCTATGATTATGGCACCGAATCTCTTTTCTCTTCACACCTCTCCTTTAAAAGCTCTGGATCAGGACGCTCTTACCAGTGCAGCCCGGACGGCGTCTGTCATGCTTTTCATGATCAAATATCAAAAGCTCCTCTGGACGGTATGTGAACAGTACACAAAAGAATGTGTAGTCATAGTCATGACTGACAAAGTGTAATCCTTTTAGACCTAGACCAGTTTTTGGCCTAGAAATCTCATCTGGTTGAGTTTATGCTATGTTGGTTGATGCAGGCAATAATCATTTTTTAGCTTGTACTCTACGTTTGTGTCTTTCAACTAGAATCTCCAGCAAACCATTTTTTATGAACCAACAATGGTGAACACAGATGTTTGTATTTGATGGGACATTAATTTACTATTCAGATATATCCCCCTGTGAAGCTCCGTATCTCCAGACCTTTACCCAAAATGTACACAACACCTGAGTTAGCGATTTGTGCATTCACTTGAAAGCACAATGGCTTAGATTAGATTTATTATCCCTAAAGATGCATCAGATTTATCACCGTGGCTCAGGCTTGATGGTAAATCTGGTGCAGGGATAGATACTTTTGTTTGACTCTGTTCCAACTATTGATTGGCTTACTGTGAGTAAAATTTTGACGCCACTAGTTTTGGTGCAAAATAACGCATTTTAAGTCCCGTCCCCATTCCATGAAATTCCCTTCCTTTTTCACTATGCCACTCCCCCTTGACAAACAAGTTGGAAAAAGGTGTAAAAGCCCAAAATGGATCAAATTGCGCCAGTTGTTAGACACCTTTTTGGTGCAGACACATTAGTAAATCCAGGCTAATGAATAAAGATACTTCTTTACACTTGAACCATAAAAGGACACCTATCTAAGATTACCCAGCATAGCAATCCCTTTGCAAATCATGAAATTTGGGCAAATCTCAGGGCAGTCACCTTAAAAGGGTTGTCCACTCCTTTTATATTAGTGGTTTATCCTCAGAATAGGCCATCAATATCTGATCAACAGTGGTCTGACACCCTGCAGGAGTAGTTGGTGCCGGAAGTACACACACCATCCATTGTCTAGTGGATGGAGCTGTTGGCTCCACATTGAGGTGAATAGGCCATCAATATAAAAGAAGTGGACAACCCCTTTAAGGAAACAGCTACACGGTGACTGTGGCCAAGTGAGATTGGAAATGTCACGCTGCCAGTTGTACCTAATGATTAGTGTTATGTGAAGTTTACAAAAATTCGATTCAGCTGCTTCGCCGAATTTCACAAACAAATTTGTTTTGTGACGAATTACTTCATCATAAAGAGCATTTATTTGTAAGTAGTGGTCCCCATCATTGAACCCCTCAGATGCCACGTTCATCGCTGATCGCGGCATCTACTATGAAAAATGAGGGCTTTCAGGAGTTAATTACTTTAAAAAAAAAAAACCTCACCTTATCCATTTGAGCGCAAAGAGGCCACCGCTGCCATCTTTGATTGGAGATCCCGCGTGACTTGACGTCATCACACTGCCCGGCGGCCACGACTCATGAGATTTCACGCGGGCTCAAATTGATGAGGCGAGTTAGTATTTTTTCAACACCATTTCATGGAAAATTGATTCGTTACCCCGAAACACGAGGAAATTCGGCTTGGTGGCGAATCGAATTTTCCCTGAAATTCGGATCAAAGTCCACTTCGGATACTTAAATTCACTCAACCCTACTAATGATCATTAATGTGGTCATGCAGAAATTTTGTCATGGTCCTATCAGCTTTCAGGGGGCAACACCATCCTATTCACTATCATTAGATGCAATATACTAGTATGACATAAGACTGCAGTGTTGTACCACTACAAGTTGCCATGTAGCCCTGGCCTGACTTCTACATACCTTACTGTAAGTTGTAGTTCGAGGGTATGTCAGTTTAACTTTTTTATTGAAAACTGCATGTAAAAACCATATATGTACCGTTTGGGTTTCCCACGTTAAATTCCATATGGAAGAGATATGTTGAAAAAAAGTCTGAACATGCCAGTTTTCACATTAAAGTACATAACTTCAGATTATGAATGGGAAGTGACTACCTGCAGAACAGTTTAGATTCTGTTCACACTAACATTATGACTATTGTTTTCTAATAGAACTGTAAATGATGTGACAAATTCAGCAGGAGTTCTTGAATTTTTGACAAGAATAGCACTGAAGAGTACACTATTCCAGCTGTCAAAAATTCCAGAAACCTTAATGGAACATTCATAGGTTGTGTGAACAGAGCCTTTATTTTTATTGTAATGAGTTTGTTGTGTGTATTGTTTTTTACATGTCTACAAACAATATTTTTTTATTTGGTCACCGAACTACAGGTAGCATAGGTAGCACACTCTGCCACCCCAGATGTTGTTTACAAGCATCATGAAAAAGGTCCATTTAGGCTAGTTGCACACTAGCATTAGAGATCCGGCATTGCCAGAGTTTTGTAAGGCTCCATCCGGCCCCTTTCACTATAATGGGGACCGGCCGAAATCCATCCACATTGTGGCAAATATGCCAAGAATCGTCAGGAAGAGAACCAATGCACGCTGCAGTTTTCTTCAGCCGATTCTCACCATATTTGCAGGAATGCGGCCGGTGCTCTGCCGTTCCCCATTATAGTGAATGAGGCCGGACTGAGCCATACAAACTTCCGGCAATGCCAGAGTGCGCAAAGATCCAGCAGGCTGTTCCCTGCCGGAACAGCCTGCCACATCGCTATTGCTAGTCTGCAACTAGTCTTTCAGTGCCTGACTCAGCAGGTCATTATTGGGAATGACCTGTTCATTCCAGATAACTGCCTGTTCAGAGGAGGTGAGAGCAGTAATCATTAGTGTTGATCCCGAATATTCGAATTGCGAATTTTAATCGCGAATATCGGCACTTTGAGAATTCGCAAATATTTAGAATATCGCAAAATTCGTAATCGCGAATATTCAATTTTTTTTTTTTTTAAATACCAGTTCATGCAAATTTTAATGTGAATTATTTAGGCGAAATTAATGCGAATTTTCGCAATCAAGAAAATAATGCTTAGAGATCATGAATTCGCGAATTCTCGAATATATGGCGAATATTCGCCCAAATATTCGCGAAATATCGCGAATTCGAAAATATTGCCCCTGCCGCTCATCACTAGTAATCATCACCTGTGTATGAGAATGAGCTATCGCTTATCCCCTTAGAGAATCATTGTTTCTGGGTAGTAGATCCCTGTGTATACACCATGACCTTCTGCCCAGAAATGATAATTTTGGTGTCCACATCAACAATGTGTTTGCTCCTTCGTCAGGGTACCAGCAGCACCCTGATAGGGCAGTTATCAGGAACAAGCACTCGTACAAACATTTGTTTCTGATATTTGGCCCAACCTTTGCCGATGTAAAAGGGCCCTTAAAAAAGAAAGCTTGCTTACTGCCATAAAGTTGGAAGAGCACAGTGCAGTTGGAGGTACACTGGGTGCAGAGAAGACGAGTAGCTGTCAGACTGCACTTAAACCAAATGAATGTGATTAAAAAAATCAAGCCTGGTATTTTCTTCCTAACCTTACCAGTTGGGATGGGGTCAGATGCCAACATTCATCCTACAAGCTAAGCACATGGCAATGCCAGGTTAATAGACCCTGTATGGCATCATACGGAGTAGTGTATTTGTAGACCTATGTTGCCTCTGCCACCAGACTTTTTATAATGAATTCTCATTTAATCTGTGAGAAAAAAATCCCAGTGTGCATAGAGTGGAGGCATGGAGGTAGAGTATGGGCTTATAGCAGGATGTGGACACCACATTAGATGGATGCATAATACATACACATGCAGGAGCCTTAATGAATAATGGTAGCTTCTCGACAGACCCCATATTCTCTGTGTGCACCCTATTAGGGTGCTTTCACACACAGGTTTTTAGGAGCAATTTTATGTGTTTTATTTTGCTATAAAAACACCAGCTTCAGAATTTAGCTGAAGGTCTATAGGAAATATGAAACGGATTACATGCCATAGTTTTTGTGCTACTGGCTTGTTTGTTAATTAGGTGGCTTTTTTTGTATTCCTGCATAAAAACACCACAAAAACGTGTGGCTGTAGCAATGTCATTTTTTGTTTGTTGATTTCTTTTACAGATCCCAAAGTTTCTTGTTGCACAAGTAAGACAACAAAACCAGAAAAAATCTTCCAAGGAAAGAGCGATGAAAAAGCTCCTGAAAAGAATGGCATATGACAGAGAGAAGTCTGAGAAGACTGAAAAGAATGCAGATGTAAGCACGGACTGCTCTATGATATTTTTCTCCATACGCTTTCCCTGACTTTTGAATTACCACACCCCACATTACCTCAGAATCCTCTGATTTCAGCTGTTAACCCATTGTACATCACAATTAATGTTGATCTGTTACACAAAAGAAGGTGGCCTGCATGTGACCAGACACGTCCTTTTCATATAAATGGCTGACTATGTAATGCAAAGACTGGCTAAGTGGATCTCCGCTCTAGTTCACAGAGGGAATCCTGAACCAGGGACCCCTCTTTATGACATACATTTGCCTTAATATGTCCTATGAACGTGGCGGTCTTCATTTACCGGTTTGCACTCCTAGGCAGCCCATTATAAATCTGATACAGAATGTCAGGTCCGTATTGTGGGACTGAAGAAACTCCTTCTAACTGTTTAGGTTTCCAGGAATTAATTTCGTTACCTTTCAGTAATCTATTACTTTGTAGCTCACCCACTATACATGTATAAATCTGTACTTTTATTCCTTTTTTTTCTAATAATAGAATGACAGTTCTCCGGGATTCATACGGGTACAAGCACCTCAGTTTTCCAAGGTTTCTATGGCGGTACAACTAACAGAAGATTTAAAAGCTGGTGACATCTTAGCCCGGTTTCTTAATCAGGAAAGGTATATTGTTATTTTTACTACCATTTTATTTAATCAAGAGAAATAATATGAATGCACTAAAGTCCCTGGCATGTTTCCTTGCTGATTCCTGTTAAATTCTCAAGTATATTTGCAGAGTTTTCAGTTCTAGCAAATGCATGGTGCAGTGCATGCTAAAGAACTCCAGTAATGTTATATAAAAGGCTATTAGCGTACATTAAAAATGTTTTTAGTTATAATACCTAATTTTATCAATCACTGCTTCTACTGCTGTTGTATCCCTATAACTACTTCCTGCCTGTGTACTGATGTTGTTCATAGGGACATTGTGTGAATCCCAATCACCATGCACATCAATGTTCACATCCTATTTGCTTTTGTAGTGGAAGTTACATATGTATATGTGTACATCTTTGTCTGTTATTTGGTTCTCCACAGTTGGGAAGATCACCAGTTATTTTGAATCTCCCCCACAATGTCACAGTTGACATGAGGACTTAGGAGTAGTCCAACTGTAGGCTTTGGGCCTGTAAGTTTAAACGAATATTCACATAGATGTGGGAATCACCTCTGAGACCCCCACCTGTCTTCAGAACTTAGTTTCGAAAATATCCTGGCACACTTGCTTGACTGCTTAACATAGAAGTGAATGCGACACACCTGATGGAGCCATTCTATTCCCTCTCCTTCTGGATGTGGCCAGCAACTGCCTTACCAGACAGAGAGGCTCACCTGTGGAGGTTGTGCTGGAGGCACAACACTCTGAGAAGGCTTCTGGTTACATTCACCATGGCTGCTGCTCGTGCTGTCCCAGTCAGATCACTGGCTGGGCAATGTATGCAGGAACTGAGACGGAACAGTAGAGAGTGCTGTCCGAAGGACATAAAGTGCAGAAATTTAAACTAAAAGAATGTGCGCCTAAAAGTATAGGGGGCGTATCCAAGAGTCATAAAAAAGTGACATTCCCAAAAATAAAATACAATTGTTCTTGAAATTGTGGATAAAGGAAGAGAGATAGAGGAATTTCATGACTAGTGCAAGTATGACCGTCTCTGAAAATATGTATACACTTATAACTTAAGAAACGGACCCATTTTGTAACATATAGTCACATAGTACATAAGGCCGAAAAAAGACATTTGTCCATCCAGTTCGGCCTGTCATCCTGAAAGTTGATCCAGAGGAAGGCAAAAAAACCCTGTGAGATACAAGCCAATTTTCCCCACTTAAGGGGGGAAAAAATTCCTCCCCGACTCCAATCAGAATAACTCCCTGGATCAACGACCCCTCTCTAGTAGCTATAGCCTGTAATATTATTACACTCCAGAAATACATCCAGGCCCCTCTTGAATTCCTTTATTGTACTCACCATCACCACCTCCTCAGGCAGAGAGTTCCATAGTCTCACTGCTCTTACCGTAAAGAATCCTTTTCTATGTTTGTGTAGAAACCTTCTTTCCTCCAGACGCAGAGGATGTCCCCTCGTCACAGTCACAGTCCTGGGGATAAATAGATGATGGGATAGATCTCTGTACTGACCCCTGATATATTTATACATAGTAATTAGATCTCCCCTCAGTCGTCTTTTTTCTAAAGTGAATAACCCTAACTTTGATAATCTTTCAGGGTACTGTAGTTGCCCCATTCCAGTTATTACTTTAGTTGCCCTCCTCTGGACCCTCTCCAGCTCTGCTATGTCTGCTATTTTGTCGCTTTTTAAAAAGGTTTCAGTATATTCTTATTAACAGGTTTTTATAACTGTATTTTCTCTATAATCCTACTAATATTGAATTTATAGAATTAACATTGGACTGTCTCTTTTTTTATGTCTTTATGGTTTATTTTTCTAATGCACTCAGATCTTTTAATTGGACAGTGTCCTCTCCTGTTAATTTAGCAGAGTCTTATTTGTAAATTTATCCACAGTTTCAACAACAATTTTATTTTATTATTGTGAATGTCATTTTTTTATGAACGACATGGTAACAGGACTCTTGGACACGCCCCCTATACTTTTGGGCGCAATTTCTTTTATTTTAGATATCTGCACGTTATGTCTTTCTGTAATTGTTGATATTGAATCTGAGGAAAGGGCCAGTACACCCCAGAAACACGTAATTCCAGCAATAAAGGGATCAAACTAATACAGTACTATACTTACATCAATCCTTTTTCACCGATACGGACAGTGCTCTCTATTTTTCCTTCTCTGTTCCTGCTTACCACACAGGATGGGGGTTTAGAGACCCCAATAAATGTGGGTCCCAGAGGTTGGATATCAGACAATTTTGGTTATACATGTCTAAAGTGTGAATACCCCTTTAAAGCGATTGTCTAGAATTGCCTTTTTATTTTCTAAATACCACCCCCTCCCTGCCAGACCTGTAAAGGAAGACACACACAGGGGGAGATGGAAGGTCCTTAAAATGATTTTAGGGAACTAGAAGAGAAGCTAAAGTCCAGGTCCTCCAAGGTAGTGTTTTCAGAAATGCTAGAAGCTAGAAATGCTAGAAGCGTCACCAGAGAGACAACGGGAGCTTAGGGAGTTAAATAAGTGGCTCAGAAGCTGGTGAAGAAAGGAAGGGTTTGGGTTCATGGAGAACTTGGCCGACTTCTGGGTCGGTTACAGGCTCTACAGTAAGGACGGGCTGCACCTTAATGGGGAGGGTGCTACTGCTCTGGGGTGGGGGGGGGGGAATGGTTAGACGGCTGGAGGAGCTTTTAAACTAAGATCTGGGGGAGGGTGGGGTCATATTAATAAGGGGTAGATAGTGGTAATAGATAATGGGGTATAGGAGGGGACAGTGGGGATTTAGTGGGGGCTGGCGTTAGTGAGGAAAGTAGGGTGAGGCCTGGGCAGAACTGTACACCGATGAAATATAGAGCTGCTGGTAAAAAGAACCTGTTACATACAAACATCAAGCAAGGTAACCAAAAAAATCTTGGATATTCACTTTATTTATTTAAAATGTATTTTCACATTCCAGAAGTCTAGCTAGAAAAATAGGGGAGCTGGAGGCTATGGTACTAGAAAAACACATAGATGTAGTTGGTGTGGCTGAGACATAGTTGGACTCTTCGCATGACTGGGCTGTAAATATTAAGGGTTTTACACTATTTAGGAAAGACAGGATCAATAGAAAAGGCAGTGGAGTGGGCTTGTATGTGAGGAGTGATCTGAAGACAAGTGTGAAAGAGGCAATTGTCGGTGAGGGTGGTGAGGATGTTGAAACCTTATATGTGGAAGTTCAAAGGGATATAAACACTGAAAAAATAATACTTTGTGTAACCTATAGACCCCCTAACATCACAGAGGAGATAGAAACGTAACTGTATTACCAAATAGAGCGGGAGGCACAGGCTGGTACAGTGGTTATAATGGGAGATTTTAACTTTCCAGACATTGACTGGGGTCATGATTCTGCCTCAACCACAAAGGGGAGAAAATTCCTCAACTTTCTGCAGGACCACTTTATTAGCCAGTTTATAGAAGCCCCCACTAGGGGCAATGCTCTATTAGATCTGGTAATTTTTAATGATGCAGAGCTTGTTGGAAATGTTACTGTTCGAGGAACACTAGGTAATAGTGACCACAATATAATCATATTCCCCCTGAACTATAAGAAGCAAACTCTGTCAGGCAGACTGAAGATAAATGGGAGAGCTTTAAATCCACATTGAGTAATTGCACTAAAAAATGTATTCCTTTAGGTAACAAGTATACACAGCTAAAATTAACCCCCCATGGCTTACAGCTACTGTAAAAAGGGCAATAAATGACAAAAAAAGGGCATTTAAAAAATAGACGTAGCCTTTGAAGTTTACAAAGGGCTTAACAAAATCTGTAAAAAGGAGATAAAATTAGCAAAAATACAAAAAATGAACAGCAGGTGGCAAAAGAGAGCAAAACAAATACCAAAAAATTATTTAGATATATAAATGCTGAAAAACCAAGGTCTGAGCAGGTAGGAGCCCTAAATAATGGTAAAGGTGGCTTAGTCACGGAAGATAAGGAAAAGGCAGGGTTACTAAATGTTGTTTTTTTTTTAGCTCTGTATATACAAAAGAAAAGAAAGGAGCTGATATCTGTGGTGCTGGGACTGTTAATACATCCAGTAATATATTCAATTGGCTAACTGTAGATATGGTCCAAGATAAGTTAAATAAGGTAAATGTGAACATCGCTCCGGGTCTAGATGGATTACACCCAAGAGTTCTTAAACAGCTCAGTTCAATCATTGACGTGCTCCTGTTTATAATTTTTAAAGATTCTCTAGAAACTGGTACACTGCCAAGTGATTGGCGCAAGGCAGGTTTGGTGACCATATTCAAAAAAGGATCTCTGTCCTCCACAGGTAATTATAGACCAGTTAGTTTAACTTCTGTCACTGGAAAAAGGACTCTTAAGGGACTATATACAGGAGTATGT
Organism: Bufo bufo; assembly: GCF_905171765.1. Lineage (NCBI taxonomy): Eukaryota > Metazoa > Chordata > Amphibia > Anura > Bufonidae > Bufo > Bufo bufo. Next base: position 369,492,168 of record NC_053392.1, on the reverse strand, counting down.
TACTGTAAATAATATTATGAGTGATAACCAACATGGGTTTACCAAGAACAGAAGTTGTCAGACTAACCTGATTTGTTTTTATGAGTAGGTGAGTAGTAGCATGGACAGAGAAGCGGCTGTGGATGTAGTGTTTCTGAATTTTGCAAAGGCTTTTGGTACTGTCCCTCATAGATGTTTAATAGGTAAAGTATAGTCAATAGGCTTGGAAAGTATAGTTTGTAATTGGATCGAAAACTGGTTGAAGGACCGTGTCCAGAGAGTTGTGGTCTATGATTCCTATTCAGAATGGTCCCAGGTTATAAGTGGTGTACCCCAAGGTTCAGTGCTTGGCCCTTTATTGTTTAATTTATTTATTAATGATATTGAGGACGAGATTAATAGCACCATTTCTATTTTTGCAGACGATACTAAGCTATGTAGTCTATGGAAGATGTCCATAAACTACAAGCTGACTTGAACACTCTGAGTGATTGGGCATCAACTTGGCAAATGTAAAGTTATGCATCTTGTTAGTAATAATCTCCATGCATCAGATGTGCTAGGGGATGTAACACTGGGAGAGTCACTTATAGAGAAAGATTTGGGTGTCCTTGTAGATGGTAGCTTAAATAACAGCATACAATGTCAATCAGCTGCTTCTAAGGCCACCAGGATATTGTCATGTATTAAACGAGGCATGGACTCATGGGACAGGGTAGTAATATTACCACTTTACAAAGTGTTGGTGCGGCCTCATTTGGAATATGCAGTTCAGTTCTGGCCATCAGTCCATAGAAAGGACGCTCTGCAGCTGGAAAAAGTACAGAGGAGAGCGACTAAACTGATGAGGGGCATGGAGGGTCTTGGTTATGAAGAAAGATTAAAATAATTAATTTGAATTAGTCTTGAGAAGAGATGTCTAAGGCGGAACATGATTAACCTGTACAAATACACTGCGTGCAGAATTATTAGGCAAATGAGTATTTTGACCACATCATCCTCTTTATGCATGTTGTCTTACTCCAAGCTGTATAGGCTCGAAAGCCTACTACCAATTAAGCATATTAGGTGATGTGCATCTCTGTAATGAGAAGGGGTGTGGTCTAATGACATCAACACCCTATATTAGGTGTGCATAATTATTAGGCAACTTCCTTTCCTTTGGCAAAATGGGTCAAAAGAAGGACTTGACAGGCTCAGAAAAGTCTAAAATAGTGAGATATCTTGCAGAGGGATGCAGCACTCTTAAAATTGCAAAGCTTCTGAAGCGTGATCATCGAACAATCAAGCGTTTCATTCAAAATAGTCAACAGGGTCGCAAGAAACGTGTGGAAAAACCAAGGCGCAAAATAACTGCCCATGAACTGAGAAAAGTCAAGCGTGCAGCTGCCAAGATGCCACTTGCCACCAGTTTGGCCATATTTCAGAGCTGCAACATCACTGGAGTGCCCAAAAGCACAAGGTGTGCAATACTCAGAGACATGGCCAAGGTAAGAAAGGCTGAAAGACGACCACCACTGAACAAGACACACAAGCTGAAACGTCAAGACTGGGCCAAGAAATATCTCAAGACTGATTTTTCTAAGGTTTTATGGACTGATGAAATGAGAGTGAGTCTTGATGGGCCAGATGGATGGGCCCGTGGCTGGATTGGTAAAGGGCAGAGAGCTCCAGTCCGACTCAGACGCCAGCAAGGTGCAGGTGGAGTACTGGTTTGGGCTGGTATCATCAAAGATGAGCTTGTGGGGCCTTTTCGGGTTGAGGATGGAGTCAAGCTCAACTCCCAGTCCTACTGCCAGTTTCTGGAAGACACCTTCTTCAAGCAGTGGTACAGGAAGAAGTCTGCATCCTTCAAGAAAAACATGATTTTCATGCAGGACAATGCTCCATCACACGCGTCCAAGTACTCCACAGCGTGGCTGGCAAGAAAGGGTATAGAAGAAGAAAATCTAATGACATGGCCTCCTTGTTCACCTGATCTGAACCCCATTGAGAACCTGTGGTCCATCATCAAATGTGAGATTTACAAGGAGGGAAAACAGTACACCTCTCTGAACAGTGTCTGGGAGGCTGTGGTTGCTGCTGCACGCAATGTTGATGGTGAACAGATCAAAACACTGACAGAATCCATGGATGGCAGGCTTTTGAGTGTCCTTGCAAAGAAAGGTGGCTATATTGGTCACTGATTTGTTTTTGTTTTGTTTTTGAATGTCAGAAATGTATATTTGTGAATGTTGAGATGTTATATTGGTTTCACTGGTAAAAATAAATAATTGAAATGGGTATATATTTGTTTTTTGTTAAGTTGCCTAATAATTATGCACAGTAATAGTCACCTGCACACACAGATATCCCCCTAAAATAGCTAAAACTAAAAACAAACTAAAAACTACTTCCAAAAATATTCAGCTTTGATATTGAGTTTTTTGGGTTCATTGAGAACATGGTTGTTGTTCAATAATAAAATTAATCCTCAAAAATACAACTTGCCTAATAATTCTGCACTCCCTGTATATAAATGGGCCATACAAAAAAATATGGTGAAAAACTGTTCCATGTAAAATGCGCTAAAAAGACAAGGGGGCACTGCCTCCGACTGGAGAAGAAAAAGTTCAGTCTCCAGACGCGTCAAAACTTCTTTACTTTCAGAACTGTGAATCTGTGGACCTCAGGACGTGGTCAAAGCAGGAACAGTGGACAGTTTTAAAAAGAGTTTAGATTAATTCTTAAAAGTAAATTACATTAATGCTTACAAAAATTTTTAGAAATCTGAGTCTCACTGCCTTCTGCGATTCTCGTCCCCACCTATTCCTTGGTTGAACTTCATGGAAATATGTCTTTTTTTTGCCGTTTTAACTATGTAACTATGTAACACCACCTTACCGTTCTTCTCTGCTCTTCAGTTGCGGTGTAACGTTATACTTCCCTACTTCGTGAGATTTCCCTACCCTAGTCACTTCTGGTCGCACCGGGCATGACGTGAGGAGGAGTGCAGCGCCACGCAGGTGCACAACGACTGATTAAGGAAATTTCATAGCAGAGTGCGCATGCACCGGGAGCCTGCAGCGCCGCACAGGCGCACAACGACGGGTTTGGGAAATTTCACAGCAGAGTGCGCATGTGCCAGGAGCCTCGCCGGCGGTTAGGGTAGGGAAAAATTATGGGCCAGTGCGCAGGCGCGGTGATCGGATGGATGTTCTCAGCTGGACACAGGCCGACACTGTGCATGCGCTGGGAGCCTCACCAGCGGTTAGAGTAGGGAAAAAGCACTGGCCCGTACGTAATTTTTCCCTTGTTTTGGTTTTATGTATAAACCCCCCCCCCCCAAATTAAATGAAAATGTAACAACATTTTCCAAATCTGAATATCTATGCTTTTAAAAAGGTCATATCTTGCTAAATAGTTAATAATTAATATTTATCATATGTCTACTTTATGTTGGCATCACTTTTCAAACTTACTATTTTTGGGGAGATTCAAATGCTTAGCAGTAGTGTTAAAGTTTCTAAAGAAAATTTTAAAATCCTATTTTTTTTCAGGGACAAGGGCTGTGAGAGTCCTTTAAATTAGAACCACCCCCCCCCCAGAAATCATTCAATTTTAATATCTACACCTCTCAAAGTTTTCAAAATGATATTTAGGAGGTTTGTTAACCCTTTAGGTGTTTCACAGGTATTAATGCAAAATAGAGGAAAAGTAAAAAAAAATATGCTTTCAATCTATTTTTTTGGAACACAACAGGTGCAACACTCTTTGAATATATAGCTGTCCAATCGCTGGTACAATACACTGCAATAGTTATCTATTGCAGTGTATAGTAATTGTCAGTTTTACACTGACAACCTACCAGACCCTGCCCCTAGCAGGCCCAGAGGTTGCCATAGCAACAACTGTGATCCTGTGACTGCTCTACTGGGGCTAGATGGGGGAGAGAGGGAGCCCTCTCCCTCTGTAAACTCCTTAGATGCAACGGTTGCTACAGACTTTTGCATCTAAGGGGTTGAACATATAATTTAGCGCTTAAGAGGAAAAATATTTGTACCGTAAAACTTGACTTGGGATACTTTCACACTAGCGTTTTTGATGGATCCGGCAGGGTTCAGCAAAAACGCTTCCGTTACTGATAATACAACCATCTGCATCCATTATGAACGAATCCGGTTGTATTATCTTTAACATACCCAAGATAGATCAGTCATGAACTCCATTGAAAGTCAATGGGAGACAGATCCGTTTTCTATTGTGTCAGAGAAAACGGATCTGTCCCCATTGACTTGCATTGTGGGTCTTGCTCCGCATCCCATGGCGGAAAGCAAACCGCAGCATGCTCCGGTTTGCTCTCCTGTATTAGAATGCAACCAAACGGAACGGAATGCATTTTGGAGCATTCTGTTTTGTTCAGTTCCATTTTGTCCCCAATGACAATTAATGAGGACAAAACGGAAAAGTTTTTTTCCGGTATTGAGACCCTATGACGGATTTTAGTACCTGAAAATATTAACGCTAGTGTGAAAGTAGCCTTAGGCTCCATTCACTCGTCCGTGAATGTGTCCGCACCCGTTCCGCGATTCTGTGGAACGGGTGCAGACTCATTCATTCTCTATGGGGAACGAATTGATGCGGAGAGCACACTATATGCTCTTCACATCCGCATTTCCGGAGCGTGGCCCCGATCTTCCGGTCCACGGCTCCGGAAAAAACAGAACATGTCCTATTCTTATCCGTAATTGCGGACAAGAATAGGCAGTTCTATGGGGGTGCCGGCCAGGTGTATTGCGCAGTGCACTACGGACGTGTGAATGGACCCTTAAACAGTAGGTCATTATCTGATAACACATCCTCTTTAAGAGTCAACATGGGCCCCTTACAGCTGTACCGTCTTTCCTGGCCTTGTGTGTGTGGTATCTAAGATATGAAAAGTCTCTTATTTTAAAATACTGTACTTTATAACTGTGTGCTCTGAAAAATATTTATTTTTCCCAATCACTTAGAAGTTCTTGCATGTAGTGCAAATTATGTTGTCACAATATGTCAGAGCTGAGTTAGTGTAAGAATGCAAAAACTAATAGTACAGTTGCAGATAATTGTATTAATAATGGTTGTCATTACTAAATAACGGTGACAAAAAATGTCCTATTACTGTTAGTAAATTCTTCTCATTGGTTTCCAAGCAACACTTTTATTTCAACATATCTCTTTCCTGTTTCAGAAAGATGTGGTTTGGATGTGACTACATTCATCTTGATATTATGCCTTCTGTATTTCTGAAGCTGCTGCAATTACAAAAAATGTCTTAATAAGTCCATATTTCTATGGAATGTATCCCTTTATAAAGAAACTGATACCAGAACTTAATAAAAGGTGTTTTTCCATCTTTCCATTGAGGCCTCATGCACACAACTGTCCGTATTTCAGTCTGCAAAAACAAATCCCTTCTGTGTGCATTCCGGATTTTTGCCTTTCCCATCAGGGCTATTCTCTCCTACAATGTGGACGAGAATGGGACTTGGTCAATCATTTTGGGAAGGCCACACAGATCCGCCAAAAATATGGATGTGTGCATGGTCCCATAGACATTTCTATGTCCGATTGACACATCCGTGAAAAAAATCTGTTTGTGTTTTATCCGTGAAGTATCCATGTTTGGTTCATGTGTCCATTTTTTGCCCTCTGTGTGTCATCCATATTCCTCGGGCACTGCTCCGCTTAAAATGAATTTCCAGAGCATCTCCTACCAGTGTTCAGTGAAAAACAAACCAAACATGGATGCCATCCATGATTTTTCACAAACCTATAGACTTCAGTTAGCATGTTTAGTCTGCATTACGGACCAAAGTAGTGCCTGTCGCCATGATTTTTTTTTTACTGCCCCAATACTAATGTGTGAACAAACATATTAAAATCGATGGATACATGTGCTGTCCGTGGAAAATGCGGTCAGCACACGTCGGTGAAAAATGTGAATGAGGCCTTGCATTGTTTTTCATTTGGGCAATGAAGACTATGCCGCCTTTAAATTTTATGTCATGAGACATATTGTAGTTCAGATGGTGAAAAGATGATACACCAAGGCCCAATTGTCTCTCTGACCCTAAATTCCATTTTCATAAACTAGTCCGTTTCTTCAGACTAATATTCCTTTTGCTTTTATGACAGAAGTAAGGGTCCATTCACACGTCCACAATTTCGTTCTGCAGGAATTGCGGACCCATTCATTTCTATGGGGCCGCACGATGTGCGGCCCGTCTTCGGGAATGCGAACCCGGATGCGGGTCTGCATTTCCGTTCCCAAAAAAAAAATAGAACATGTCCTATTCTTGTCCGCAATTGCGGACAAGAATAGGCATATTCTATTAGTGCCGGCGATGTGCGGTCCGCAAAATGCGGAACGCACATTGCCGTGTTCGTGTTTTGTGGATCCGCAAAACACGTTACAGACGTGTGAATGGAGCCTAAAGCAGAAGGATAATTGAATACAGATATAATACAAAAAAGTGAGAATAGTATTAGCGATGAAACACGTTTTGTAGATTTAATGTAAATGTCATATATTTTTATAAGTGTATTTTATGCCTAGTATATTAGGCTTGGTGATTGTTGTTGGCTAAACTTAACCAATGCAAGATCCTACAAGTTTTTTTTAAATTTCAATACAGTATTGTCTTTGTACTGACTTTGAATATAGACTCTTTTTAAACAATTTTATTGTGATGTTTTATATTTTTATATTGACAGTGGCACATCAAGAAATTTAAGGAAAGAAGAAGTTAGCTTATATGAAATTGGAGGGAATATTGGTAAGTGGGCATTTGACACCGTCTCTCTCTGGGTCCTCCACTGGACGTCTGTATATGATGACTTATCGTAAGCTGATAACATGGCATCTGACTAGGTTGACCATATGTATGAGTGCCAATTGTGTAAACTAGACGCAGCTCTGTGTCAGTGGCCACATAATTCTTTTGTTGTCTCCTGCTACTGGAGCTACCCTATTCCAAGGCGTCTTTTTCTGCTTTCACAATTTTTCTTGCTGTGTAAATTTGTAAGCTTCATCAATAATGGTTTGCTTGACTTTGTCTGTATCTCTTAGGCCCCTTGCAGACGAGCGTTCCTCCCGCAGCGAGTCCGCATCGCAGCACCCGGCCTGACCTCCCAGCACTGACGGGATTCACATAGCATTATATTGATTATGATGCTATGTAACCCTTTCAGTTCTGGAATGTATTGGATAACACTGACAGCATTATGCCAGTGTTATCCAATACATTCCAGAACTGTAAGGGTTACATAGCATCATAAATCAATATAATGCTATGTGACCCCCGGCAGTGCTGGGAGGGTCAGGCCGGGAGCTGCGATGCGGACTCGCTGCGGGAGAAACGCTCGTCTGCAAGGGGCCTTATAGACACACATGCAGAGTAGCCATGTATAAGTGCCCTAGGAAATGATCACTTCCTTACTCAGCAGACCTTTAGGAAGCAAATAAATATGTATCAACTAGAGTAGAGGGCTTCCGGAAATGTGTATTATGATGTTGTCATTGTAGAATAGAATATACTACCAAAATGATTGTCCAGTCTGTCTAGATAGTCCTTTTTGTCCCCCTAGAGCCTCAGCTTAAATGTGGTGGGGCAGAGTCAGCATAGTCTTAGGCCATTCTTCCCCATATTTCCACTGACAATAAGCAGCAGTAAATATAGGTTATCTAATCTTGATTACCACATGTGGAATTATACAGCGGAGGGTATTTCATTGTTGAATATAAGACTATGGCTACATGACGACATGCGTCACATGAATTATTGTCGCAGAAGAGTCGAGCAACATTTTTTGTAATGACAGTCAATGGTGTTGCACTGTGACACAACAGTCGCAAAAAATCAATCCAAGATAACACAGTACAAATATGTTTTTTTTGTTTGTTTTTACACCACCTTAAGCAATTATTCTGCAATTTTTCCCTCATTGCTTGGCGTAGTTATTTTTTTATTTTTTATTTTTTTACTTCTTCGAAATAAGCCATGTACAATGTGTGCTGGTTTTTCCGCATGGTGTTTTTTTGTTTTACCAATGCTTTTTTTCCCCCATACTACAGAGGAAGTTGCATTACAGGGGCACATACTTTCCTAAATAAAAATGCTAGGCATGCAAAAAAACTCCACTGAAAATCTGCCAGATGGTAAAACACACACTATATGGGCAAAAAACTACACAAAAATGCTGATCAAGTCATATTTGAAGCGTTTTATTTTTTTTTCCTTTATTGGTCAGGGACAAAACAGTGTATGATGGAACCCTTAGGGTGGTCTCAAACTGCACTTTTTGAACCAAAGCCAAAGGGTGATCCAACTGGAAAGAGAAGTTTGAGTTGTTCCTTTTATATTTCTCATTCTTTTTTAATCCACTCCTGGCTTTGTCTAAAATAAAAAAAAAACAACTGCAGTGTTTTTTTCCCAGAATGTGCTGTGTGCGAAACCAGCTTTACAAAGTATCTGTGTTGCTTCCTCAAATTTTGTAATCCTATAACCATTTCTGTACATTACTCTAGGAGAACGCTGCCTTGAAGATACAACGTACATGAAAGACCTGTCTCTACTCAATCCCAATGCTGAATGGGTTATAAAACCAAAGCCCAAGGAATGATCTGCCAGACATATAAAATAGCATAATGTTCAAAAGAAGCATGTGGCATGTAGGGACATATTTATCTTAATGAGGACAGTACTGTATGTACAGATTGTATTAATTCACTACTGGGTACAGCCAGCACATCCTTTATAGCCATTGGTGGTGTACATTTCACCACTGGTAATGGCCAGTTCTGTTCATTTATTAACGCAATGCATTTTATTAATTTGGTTTCAGATATGCTGGTCTATAGTAGGCAGCCATTTTTCAGGAGTAATGATTTTCTATTGCTGATGAAAGCAATACTGGGTTGTGCAGAATCCCACTGTTTTGAAGGTCCAGTCCTCCAGAAGACTCATTTTGCCTTACTAGGTACATGAAGGAATTATTGTAGCAGGACTATATTTTCTTTTTGTATAGATATTATTTTTGTTATACAGTACATGTACATATAATTATATACAGTATTTTTAAAAGGACCATATGAAGAAACCGTGGGAAGTAGACTTGTGTGAACCATGTTTTCCTTTTTTTTTTTTATATATATATTGCTTTATAAGCTCATTCTTTTTACAAAAGCCATTGCCTGAGCAGCATGTAAATGTATGTTTGCCTGTTCAAGTCTACATCATTCATGCGTCGTTAAATTCGTAATCTGTCTTCTCAGGCTTTCTATGACTAAAAACTGGTGGTTGTGCTAGACTAATTCATAGGCACAGAAAATCAGATTTTAGAATGGATTCTGGACCTACCAGTAGTAAAAATCCATTTTGTAACATGTAAAAAGATAAAGATACTGTGAACACTGTCCCCTTGATACAGAATCTGGAACCATTTGTGAAATTTCAAAGCTGGCAATGGACATTTATTATGTACATTGCAAATATTCTTCTTAGAATATTGTACCGTAATCTAACTAGCCTTAAAGTGAAATTGTCATGTAAATGATGCTACCCTAACAGCAGGCAGCAAGACTTAGTGTTAGGTCTAATCATCAAATTCAGAAAAGGTTTCCTTTAATTTATGATAGATGTAATTAGTTTGGACCATGTTATTGATATCTAGATTAAAACTTCGTTAATATAGTGGACTACAGGCCTGTGTAACATTTCCATAAGTTTAGTGTGCACCAAAGTAGATGCTAAAATTTTTGGTTCAGAATGTCTTACTGTATATTCAGGTAATTGTATATGAGTACATAAAGAAAAGTGACCCTATTTTGTGGTGTGTAGAAATAAGTGTAATCAACCAAACCCTGTCTGTCAAAAAAAGACGATGAGGCATTTGAATTGTGTTACATATTATTTGTCAAATTGTATATAAAAATGTTCTCCAAAATTCTGGATTTGTTTTATTTCTAGATTGATAATCCAAATTGTTTAATGCTATAGTAGGAAGAGCTGCCCAGCTTTCTTAAAAATCGGCTAATATGGGACACTACCGGACTTTAAAAGAACACTAAATGTAAAATAAATTAAAAAAACAATTACCGTAAGTCTTATTTATGTGTCTTATGAGGCATCTTTTTTTCCTCCCTTTCCTTCTTAGACATTTGTGGCTGATGGCCTAGGTGCTAGTAGTTTATAATACACCATTGAGTTATCCATACATATGGTATCCTCTACAACATGCCATGATCTGAAATCTGAAAGGCAAGGTCCCATCTATTTCTATGATTCCCAGTTGGAATCCTGTACTGTACAAAATGAAGCTGTAATATGGATGTGTGCATGGAGCATAAAGCAATGAGTCTGTGATGAGCAAGTACATACGGTAATTGTTGGGTACCAAGGATTTTATATTTCACCACTTGTCACAGTAAATTGAACATTTGTATTTCTGGGGGGGAAGACTTTTACAACTATGGTGGGCTATAGGCCCAAGGCCATCTTCACTAAAGTTTGTAGCATTTTTTTTTTTACATCTAATTGCAAATAAAAAGTTTTTTTAAATAAACTTTTTCAGTTACCCTAGGAGCCTTATAGTGTATCTTATTTTTTAACCCAGTTAATCGTGCTTAGGGGAGTACTGGCTCTCCTTAAGGTTTGCTTTCTCTGGGAGATACCTGTTTGCATATTATTTTCCCATGGAGCATTGCCACCAAGTCTCTGTACACACCTAGTCTCCTTAAGGAGAGCCAGTTGCCCTTTCCCACCCAAGCTGCGTTCACAACATCTCACTCACCCAGCCAGAATCTTATTTCATACTGATGAGAAGCAAACACCCTGAAACAGGTGACTGTGGATATTTGGCTTGGGTATTTTCTTTAGTCATGTTCCAAGAAGGGAGGAAAAAGAGGCACTGGCAAAATGGTTCTCTTTCTCTGGGAGATACCTCTTTCCAAATTTTTTATTGAATTTTATTTTCAGAAAGAAAGAAAAAAAAAAAAGGTTTCTTATGTAATACTACCTGATTGGTAAGGGTGTGTTCACACGGCTCAGGCTAGTTTCACACTAACACCTATAAAAACATTAGAACGCCACACAAAAATAGTAAGCAAAATCTTTATTACATAATCCAAAACATGGACATACACATTTAGTATATGTATTTTATCATTCATGTAAAAGAGTGCAAAGATATGGAGAAAAAGTCCCTCCGAACACAAGGATTGATCCCAATCAATAATGAAGCTCAACAGTCCACCGTAGTGCAAGATAAACACAAACCAGACTACTACAAATATAAAGTGTCAACAGGCATAATACAAAAATGTATACCGCCGAAAGCATCAGCAGTATACCCAACAATGGGAACTGCTGAATCAATCAGATATGGACTGAGAGCTATAATATAAAAATAATACAGACCCAGGGTGGAGGTAGCGGCCCAACGTCCGTTTCGCAGTCGCGCTTCTTCACAGGGCACAGAATGCATGCAGTACTTTTAGTCCGACCGCCTCTCGGCGTGTGCTGCCGCCGGAACTCCGCCCCCGCCCCCATTATAGTCAATGGGGATGGAGCTGCATGTGAACTAGCGGCAGGACGGATTCGACAGGCTGTTCACCTGCTGGAACAGCCTGCCGGACTCCCCTGCCGCTAGTGTGAAAGTACCCTTACTCTTCATGTGGATTATGGTGTTATTTCACTCCAAAATTAATGTTAAATATATGTGTATTAGCGTATCACTGAAATTTAGTGGGAATATGCGCCTAAGTGTGGTATTACACTGCCTGATATTTGGTCAATGAAACCGCCGATGGAAGATAACACATCCATCCGCACTCTTTTGTACTGTCTGATTACACAGGCTGCATCTTGAATGTGGGAGGAACGTTTGCTACTGCAGCCGTCCTTCATTCTGTTCTATTCATTATTCGCAGCACATGCCTGATTACACAGGGAGATTGGATGACAATGATCAGCTGCTCAATTATAATTCACATACCCTAAAACTGACATGAAATCTTGCAGTGTAATAGGGCCTTTAGTCATGAGGCACAGATTTTTCCTGATGACTATTTGAAATCTGTGTTGCAGAAAATAAATGGTATGTCACTTCTTGATGCGGAATCCATGTGGAGTTAATCTGTGTGCAGACCCACAAGATAAATCTGAGTCTAACCCTAGGATTCCCAGTAAAAATACAGAATTTTCCAACATGTATTTCAACTGTGCAAACATACACACACACATATATATAGGGGGGAATTTATCAAAGGCTGCCGTTTTGCGCTAGTTTTTGAAATCTCCTTCGCTGCCGGCCAAGGCTAAGACTCGCATAGGCTACACTTAAACTTCTCTCTTCATTTACTCCTGAAAACAGGTGCAAAAAAAGATAAATGTTTTGGGTTTACCCACCGTTCGCCCTCATCATGCCCCCTTTTCAGAAAGTGGTGCAGTCACAAAAGATGTCTGACTTTTTTAATTTTTTTACGCCACAAAAATAGCAAAGAGAGATGATAAAGCTCCCCCATATAATTTTTGTATAGACCTAAATGTTTTTTGTTAAATTATGCCTATTCCATTTAAAGCCTGGTCGGCACTGGAGGAATAGGCAGAAGATGACTTCAGCTCTGTGTGCATTATACATATCAGACAAACATGACTTTGTTACTTCATGATTAGTACATGCTTGAGGCTATAAGGCTCCATGCAGGCTTGTAGTGCTTTTATGTAGTCCTGAAATGGTACTTCTGTGCATATGGGTTCCAGCAGTTGTCCTCTTCTTACCATCTCTGATAACTCTGACACCATAACGGTTAATTTTGTTAGGTCTACAAGTGAGAAAGGTATAGAATGAGAATTAGCAGTGATGCCATTTTATAGGGGTTGAACAGGTTTCATTTATGTAGCAACACTAAAACAATACATTTTATCCTGTAAATGCAACCCATGAATGTTAAAAGAACAGAAAGAAAAACCAACAGCAGATATGCAGTTCTCACTTCCAGGCAGTGGCGTAGCTATAGGGGTTGCAGTGATCGCGGTTGCAACCAGGCCCCTAAGCCAGAGGGCCCCCGTTGCCAGTGGTACTGTACTTTTCCCTTTTATAAGATGCAGTGCATCTTATAATGGGAATACTAGTGAGCTCTTCCATAATGGAAGCGCTCACTAGTATGCAGGAGGCGGGGGTGAAGGGCTGTGAGCACTGTACTTACCCCTCCTCCTGCTTACTCTTCTCAGGGCCCCCACTGCTGTGTCCTGACTGGCTGTAGTGTCAGGATTTACAGAGCGCACTCTGACTTGACGCTGTAGAAGGTCAGGTGACTGTGCAGCGCGGGACCTGAGAAGAGAACCAGGACAGGGAGAGTGGCGGCAGGAAAGGTAAGTTATTTTATTATTTAACAGTCTGATCTAAGGTCTGAAATGGATGTCATATTGGGGGTCTGGAGAGGTTTAATGGGGAGTCTTGAGGTCTTACTGGGGGTCTGAAGTGGTCTGACTGGGGGTCTGGAGAGGTCTAATGGGGGTTCTGGAGGTCTCATTGAGGATCTGGAGTGGTCTGACTGGGGTCTGGAGAGGTCTAATAGGGGGTCTGGAGAGGTCTAATGGGGGTATAGACATCTAGGGGTCTTGAGAGGTCTAATGGGGAATCTGGAGAGGTCTAATGGGGGTATAGACGTCTGGAGGTCTAATGGGGGTCTAGAGGTTTAACGGGCGTCTTATCTGAGGTCTAATATTGGGTCGGGGTCTTACATGGATGTCTAATGGGGGGGTCTGATCTGAGGTCTAAAACGGGTCTGACATAGAGGTCTAAAGGGGGTTTGGTCTGAGATGGGGGGGGTCTCATTTATATATGGGGGTCTGATCTGAAAGGGGTATTTTTTGTACTGGTGCACATTATAAAGGGGTGTTTTTGTACTGATGCTCTGTGTGGTACCAATATTTTCAGGGGGACTGTTCCTGCAGGATAACATTGGGGGCACAGCGGACACAGTATTGGAGGTGGCAGGATGGGGTGTTGAGAAGGTGAGGAGGAGGATGGAAAAGTAGGAAAGTAAGATGTCTGTTTGTTGAACTCCTGCAAAGACGAGGTGTGGCTGAAAGAAGTCACTATGGCGGTCTGGTCTGAGAGGAGGAGAAGAAGAGAAAAGAGAATATCTACATCAGAGAGGAGAAGTTACAGGATGGAAGAGGTACATATGTGGGGCTGTATTACCCTGTATGTCCTCTGCTCTGTTTACCTGCTCATCAATCACTGCAAATGCTATGGCGAGCAGGTGAACAGAGCAGAGAAAGCAGCTCTCGTATCAGCGCTGCCCTCTCTTCAAACAGCTGATCATCAGGGTGCCAGAGGACCCTGCTGATCTGATATTGATGACTAATCCTGAGGATAGGTCATCAGTAGTAAGAAGAGGACAACCCCTTTAACAGTAGGATTTGGCATGGGGGGTGCGTTTTAATTTTTGCCTCGGGCAGTGGAAAAGCTAGGTGCACGAGCGCTGAGTGAAAGGGGGGGCAAGCTGAACTCTTGCACCAGGGCCCATGAGCCTTTAGCTACGCCCCTGCTTCCAGGACACCATCCCATCATGCTTCAAGAGCTTGATTGGACAAAATTGCCACATACATCTTTACTACTTCTTCAGACTCGAAGAAGGACCGCTATGTCCAAACCCTTGCCACCAACTACCAGTATACTGTCACTATCGCAGTATAAATAAATGGATTAGGTATTTATATATTGCTCTTCAGTTTTCTCTCTGTCCTTGGATGTGATTAGTCCTGTAGCAGCAAGGTCCAGAACTAGCATCAATTTATTTACACTTGACAATGTGGCTCCTGTCCTACATTGCAACTGTGACTGTTCCCGTTCCTATACAGCAAGCAGTGTGATTTAGAAAATTTAAAGACATTGACATACAAAGGATAGGAGAAAATTCCATTTTCATGGTACATGGTTAAAGAGGTTCTTTAATAGTTAAAAATGACAGACAAAAGGCTCAGATCAGTATAAAAGAAACAGTGCTCACCTCACCAGTCCCTTGCTGCTCTCATTCTGATGCTTCTCGAGTCCCACAATGCAGATAATGACTTCTCAGCTAGACTATGGCTGGGGTATGTTATTGCTGTATCAGTGTTTGACTGAGATATTATCGAGGAAAGAGAGACCTGCAGAACCTTGGAAAGCATCAGAAATGGAGCAGTGGGGAATCGGTCATTGTTCCTGTGGTCTAGCTAACTTGCTGCACTAACCTCAAGGACTGCCCTTCCTGGGGGACATTTTTGAATTAGATGTAGAAATACATGTAGGCTGCTACACAGTCGAGTTATATTATCACAACCACCAGCTAATTTCAAGAGTAACCTGGGTGGGCACACAGATAGCAGCTACATGAGCTAGAAGTGATTCAGTAAGGTCCTGGTAGGTTGTCACAGGTATCTAGAGATATGCTGACTGCATTACATGCCTCAGCCGCTGGAGTGTGAGTGGGGGCAGATCCATAGAGTAAACACTATAATCGAGGTGTTCCCACAGATGATCAATTGGCTTCAAGTCTAGTAAATTAGTGGGCCAGGTTGGTACTTGGAAGTGTGATTTTTCCAACCAATGTCTAATGTTTCGATCCATGTGACATGTCGCATTGTATTGCTGGAAGAACCAATAAAACCCAGCGAAGACAATCAGCATGTATGAGTGTACATGATCTACAAGGATGGATTCATACCTAAATTGGCTGAGAGTGCCTCCCACATAGACAAATGAGCCCAGAGAATGCCATGAAAACATTCCCCATATCATAATGCTGTCACCATCAGCTTCTGTTCTTCCAGAAATGGTTACAGGGTGTTCTCTGATGTTTTTCACCTGACACACCATCTTAAAACGTGACTCATTGGAGAAACCAGTTAGCAAGGGTTCAATTCTGATACTGCTGTGAAAATTTAAAGGGGTTGTCCCATGAAAAATATTCAAATTTTTTTAAACCAAGACCTGGATCTGAATACTTTTGTAATTGCATGTAATTAAATGTTTAGCATAGCCACTGAGTTATTCAATAAAATGTATCTGTATAGCGCTACCTGTTGTTTGTTTTTTCTTATTTATTTGACCTGCTCACTGAAATGGCCGCACATGCTCAGTTTCATCTTATAACTGCCTCCTGAGCTGTGATAGGGAGACCATGGACACGCTCCCTTAGCTGCAGCAGAAAAGACACTCCCCTTGAGCTGTCAGCTTGATATAAATCTAGCAGAGCAATAAATGGAGATATCTCTAGATCCATGTGAGGTACAGGGCTGGTTCTAGCTTTGTTAGAAAGAGAATGTCATGTACTACACAGAATGTCATGTTTTTTACATCAGTCATGGGATAACCCCTTTAAGCCATTTCTGCCGATGCAACTTTATTAGCAGAGGTGCAGTGACCATCCGTCTGCTTCGGAGCCCCATATGGAGTAAGGTTCGCTGAACTGGTGTTTTAGACACATGTCTAGTAGGCCCTCAGTTTCACTTCGGCAGTGAGCTACTCCATTGTGGGGTGTCAGTCCACCCTTGTGCACCTTAGTTCTTGACATTCACCTTTCACATCAACTGCTCCGCAGTTTCCACATCGCTTATTCACACAGTAGCAGGTGAACAGTTCACAAACTGCGTAGTTTCAGAAATACTGCCATCCTTGGCCCAAAAGCCAATAATCATCCCTTTTTGCAACTCTGAAATAGCTCCTTTCACCCATGAAAGCAAAGATTGATATGTATTCAGCCAGCCTATCACACACCTTATATGCCAACCAAGGCAGCTCACGACACGTGACTTCCTTCATGAACTATGAGCTGCTATGTCAAAAGTAGGAAGTGGTCATAATAATGTGACTCGACGGTGTATAATTATACAGTAAGTGTTTGTACAGTACACTGCCATATTCATCATAGAGGAAGACCATGCCACTGCTATGGGTCCTGTGGTGAGAGGAGGCCCAGCGCTGATCATTATGGGAACTCTAAATGTGCAAAAAGATTGTACAGAGTCAATTGAGTTCAATGGGTACTGTATAAATTCATATGAATGGAGCTGCATCTACAGGTGGCTGCAAACAGCCAATTTTATCATGCAACGCATAACTGGAATCAGATGATTTATAGCTGTATAGGTGAGCTTTATCAATACATTATACCAATTTTGTAGTAAAAAAACACATTAGGCCTCATGCACACAACCGTTGTGTGCATCCGTGGCCGTTCCGTTTTCCGTGATTTTCTGCGGACCCATTGACTTTTAATGGGTCCGTTGAAAACTCGGAAAATGCACCGTTGTTCCTCCGCGGCCGTGATCAGTGTTTCCTGTCCGTCAAAAAAATATGACCTGTCCTGTTTTTTTGACGGACAACGGTTCACGGACCCATTCAAGTCAATGGGTTCGTGAAAAAACACAGATGCACGCAAGATTGGCATCCGTGGCCGTAGGCTACTTTCACACAGACGGATCCGCAGATCCGTCTGCATAAAAGATTTTTCAGAGCTGAGTTTTCACTTCGTGAAAACTCAGATCCGACAGTATATTCTAACACAGAGGCATTCCCATAGTGATGGGGACGCTTCAAGTTATAATATACTACGAACTGTGTACATGACTGCCCCCTGCTGCCTGGCAGCACCCGATCTCTTACAGGGGGCTGTGATCCGCACAATTAACCCCTCAGGTGCCGGACCTGAGGGGTTAATTGTGCATATCATAGCCCCCTGTAAGAGATTGGGTGCTGCCAGGCAGGAGGGGAAACACCCCCCTCCCTCACCAGTTTTAAATTCATTGGTGGCCAGTGTGCCCCCCCTCCCTCCCTCCCCTGTATTTAACTCATTGGTGGCCAGTGCGGCCCCCCTTCCCTCCACCTGTATTACTGTACATTTATTGATGGCCAGTTGGCCCCCCCTCCCTCCCCCTCCTAATTAAAATCCCCCCCCCCTATCATTGGTGGCAGCGGAGAGTTCCGATCGGAGTCCCAGTTTAATCGCTGGGGCTCTAATCGGTAACCATGGCAACCAGGACGCTACTGCAGTCCTGGTTGCCATGGTTACTTAGAAATTTTTAGAAGCATTATACTTACCTTCGCTGTCTGTGACCGGCCGGGCGCTCCTCCTACTGGTAAGTGACAGGTCTGTGCTATGAGCAATTGCGCCGCACAGACCTTTCACTTACCAGTAGGAGGAGCACCCGGCCGGTCACAGACAGCGAAGGTAAGTATAATGCTTCTAAAATTGCTAACTAACCATGGAAACCAGGACTGCAGTAGCGTCCTGGTTGCCATGGTTACCGATCGGAGCCCCAGCGATTAAACTGGGACTCCGATCGGAACTCTCCGCTGCCACCAATGATAGGGGGGGGGATTTTAATTAGGAGGGGGAGGGAGGGGGGCCCACTGGCCACCAATGAATGTACAGTAATACAGGGGAGGGAGGGGGGCACACTGGCCACCAATGAATGTACAGTAATAAAGGGTAGGCAGGGGGGGCACACTGGCCACCAATTAATTTAAAACTGGGGAGGGAGGGGGGGTGTGCCCCCTACTGCCTGGCAGCACCTGATCTCTTACAGGGGGCTATGATACGCACAATTAACCCCTCAGGTACGGCACCTGAGGGGTTAATTGTGCGGATCACAGCCCCCTGTAAGAGATCTGGTGCTGCCAGGCAGCAGGGGGCAGTCATGTACACAGTTCATAGTATATTCTAACTTGAAGCGTCCCCATCACTATGGGAATGCCTCTGTGTTAGAATATACTGTAGGATATGAGTTTTCACAATCTAACTCAAATCCGATGGTATATTCTAACATAGAGGCGTTCCCATGGTGATGGGGACTCTTCAAGTTAAAATATACCATCGGATTGGAGAAAACTCTGATCCGATGGTATAATAGGGACTCCTGACTTTACATTGAAAGTCAATGGGGACGGATCCGTTTGCAATTGCACCATATTGTGTCATCGTCAAACGGATCCGTCCCCATTGACTTGCATTGTAAGTCAGGACGGATCCGTTTGGCTCCGCACGGCCAGGCGGACACCAAAATGACTTTTTTTTTCATGTCTGTGGATCCTCCAAAAATCAAGGAAGACCCACGGACGAAAAAACGGTCACGGAACAACGGAAATCCGTTTTGCGGACCGCAAAAAAAAAACGTCCGTGTGCATGAGGCCTAAGAAATATAGGCGGGAATTTACCAACCCCTGTGCATGAGGAAAATTGAAATTGTTGCATATATTTGCACAAAAACAAATTGCCTAAACATTTTTAACTTTTTGTGTTCTTATGCCACACTTGCCACTTTTCTGAAATATGGACATGAATTAGGTGGACTTGAGACCCAGCGGACAGGCTTATATTATAGCTCAAATCTATGGCTGCTCATAGCTAGCATATGTAGATTTGACTTTTTACTATATAGAGGGCCAAAGAGATTTGTCTAATAAATTATGAAGCCTGTGCATTTCACTCCAGTGCTATATAGATCAGGATTGGTGTATGAAATTCCCCTTGTTCAGAAATAAGCAGCATATTTTAAAGCCTTAGCTCAACTTTTTAAATTAAAAATTCCTTTACTTTTCTAATTAAAAATGCACTGGAAAAGAAACTCATCAATGGGGGTATGTACACGATGTAGGCAAAACAGTAAGGAGATAATGGAGTGCGACATGGGGCATCAGTGTTAACAGAGCTTGGCTAAAAAATTATGATGATTAATAAAAAAAAAAATAAGTTTTACTGCGGTGACCCATGTTATGTTTTGATACGAGGCCCTATGAAATCTGTGTTCACCCCTGTATGTACAATTATCTACTTCATCCAGTTGACTACCTATATGCACATTTCTAAGCAATGCCTCCCCGTAGATTTGGTTCTTTAGATCAGCACATCAAGTGCTCTTTTACTTGAATACTTACAATACTTGTTAATATACATTCCCTTTAGTATAATGGATTATTAACAGAAAAGCTAACAATCTGGGTACTTAACTTTTGTAAGTGGTTTTGCATTTTATATGCAAGTGTTTCATGTGTACTTACCATGCATATGGTTTCTCTTCCATTGTGTCATCCAAAAGCCACATACTTTTATGTTTCTAAATATTAATGCTTTCTAAAAATAAAAAATAGAATAATTATTCTACAAATAATATTTTTAACAGGACTTTCCTGCCATAAACACGAATGTCATATCAATAAGATATGCTTTTCTTATGTCTAAATAATGGGATGGTCAGATCGCTGGGGCACCACCAATGCTTAGAAGGAAGAAAGGAAGACACTTCACTCTAAAATTTGTTGGAATTTCCAACACCCAGGATTGTGCTGTTTTGGAAAAAAAAGTCTAAGAAGCTCAGTTCTAGGCTGAAGTGCGGGTCTCGGTGGTCAGGCCCCCATCAAAAAGACCTTGATGGCAAATCTAATCAGTAGGACTTTAAAGCTTATGTTCAGAATATCCCTTTAAATTTACATAAAAAAGAGTTGCCCTTTTATATAGTTACCATCTAGAAGTGACAGTAACGTTCAGTGCAGTCTCAAGGGCATAATATTGTGTCAAATGTATCTTCTACATCAACGGCTACACATATGCACATAAATAATTACCACGATACAAGCCATGAAGTCATGAATACCTAATGCCCATTAACAAATGGTCATTCATCCATTACTACTAGATAAATCTACCTTATACTTGTATTGGATGTTAATGTGTTAATAAGAAATACTGTGGTCAGTAAGTATCCAGATGTTGAGCTAATTTTGTGTTGTGTGCATGAAGAATGGAAAACTCTGAAAAATGTTCTCTGGGCAATGAGCTAATAAACAAAATTATAAAAGTGGATAATCTCATACTAATGCATGTACTTACAGCAGGTAAAGGAGTTGGTTTCCTTGACATTCCTCCATATGTTACCATAGTACTCCCATACCTATGGCACATAGAAGATGTTTATGCATATTTGTAAAAGGAACCTGATTTACATGCACATATAGACATTTATGAACAATTTTTTCTAGATATAGTAATGTATTAATTCATACATGAAAAAATTATTACTCAACAATGAAAAAAGTATTGTTCAGTCTACTGGACACCCATGGATTTGATCCTACAGTATCTGTTATTCAGATGGTCATTTGTTCAGTTTATCAGTACAAGCATTTAACCCCTAAGAAAATATGGTAAAGAGGTCCTCCCGCAAAAAAAAATGTTTTATATTTTTCAAACCAGCTCCTGGATCTGAAGACGGAAACTGCATGTAATTCAATGAAATCTATCTGTATAGTGCCACCTATTGTTTGTTCTTGTCCACCTCAATAACATTCATGAGGTGGTCGCAAGTTCAGTTCCATTCTTCAACCGTTACCATTGCAATTTTTTTTTCAATGTTGATAGTTTTGCTTTTTTTAATATTTTTTTAAAACTTTATTGAAATAGTATTTACATTTTAGGAGACTTGAACCGGCGATCATTCGATCTCTTGTACTATAGACTGTAATACTCATGTATTACATGTACAGTGTATAGGGCTATTTTCTGACATTATATTACATCCTGACTGTCTAACCACCTAGATGCCATATTCGCCATTGAACATGACATCTGAGAGGTTAAATTGCTGGGATCAGAGGTATCTCTGATCTCAGCAGTGAGAGCAGGGTGTCTGCTATATCTGGCGCCTGCAAGCCATGGTGGGGGTCCAGCTCACGATCCTGCACCATAACCATGGCACTGATCATTAACTCATTGCGCTCAGTAATGTAACAGTACATCAGTGAGTGGGAAGCCGTTTAAGGGGCAGAATTAAGCCAAAAGGCAAACTATAAATTTTCTCTGGAGCACTTTTCTCTAGGACATGTACAATAGTCCCCGTGTAACTAAGAGCAGCTCTACTACAAATAAGGTCTTGTCTTTGGGTAGCTGCCTGTTATACTCGATTTCCATTTTTGTCTCCACATGGAAACAGCTGTCAGCAACATGCATACAACATAACATACTGCAATACAATTTCACAAGTTCCCTCTAAGTGATGAGATTTGTCTAAAATTGTGACGGGTATGAAAGAAATTCAGTGGTTAATGAACATGGGTTTTGCTAACTGTACTTAATTATTAACCATACTCCATTTTTAGGACTTTATGATTAAATGTATGTTTGTCTGCTAACCTTTGTCTATGAGTCACATAAACATGATTTCTACAGACTACAAGGAAAGGTGAACATATTAATCCAGCATTTTTTTTTTTAGGGACAGCGGTACAAATCATGTATTTTTTTATGTATTTGTAATAATTTAAAGGCTATGTACACCTTTGGGCATTTTTTATTATTGCATTGTACTTATTTTGAGCTAAAAATCATTTTTTCAATTGGTCTTTATTAAAAATATGGAATCTTTTTTTTGCATACATAGCTGACATGCTGTAGTAGCACCCTTTGGATTTTCTGTCTTTTCCGTCAGACCAGGAGCTGACAGGCTTCTTATCTTTGCTCTCTGACATGATAAACACTCATTATAGCTCAGTTCTAATCTTACTGATAAGAATGTGGCTTAAATTTAGTCTTTTAGTAGGTTATAGATAAGTTATTAGATGACTGGCAAGTAGGATTCACACAGTTAGGCCTCTTGCACACAAACGTGTGCCCGTGGTCGTATTGCAGCCCGCATACGGTGGGTCCGCAATACACGGGCACCAGCCCGTGTGCACTCCGCATTACGAATGCAGACCCATTCACTTGAATAGGTCCGCAATCACGGACATGCGGAACGGAAGCACGGATGGGTACCCCACGGAAGCACTACTTGTTCTATTTCTTTGTGGTGCGGACGGATCACGGACCCATTCAAGTTGAATGGGTCTCGATCTGTCCTGGCCTCCACATGGATGTTGCCCGTGTATTGGGGACAGCAAATTGCGGTCCCCAATGCACGGAAGGGATGCACAATGTTTGTGTGCAAAAGGCCTTAGAAAAACAGCTAACACTTGGTGACAGAATGGCTCAATATTTTTAATAAAGGTCAATAAAAAATATGACTTTTAGCCAAAAATGAGTGAACTGCAATTATAAACAAAAATTGCCCCCAAAGGTGTACATAGCCTTTAATGTCTTGTCATATACCGGTAAATACATTTTCTTATGTAAGGTGTGGACCCTCAGGCTTCATGGTAAATACAAAGAACCTTATGGGAAGCACCAGGAGAGAGATTCCATTGCGTACACCTGGTATCTGTCTGATCTTTGTCCCTCCTTCTGGGGACTGTCACAAGGGGGAGATATCAGCCAGTAATAGTAAAGAATTTGAACTCCACGGAAAACTGATAAAAGTCCTCTTGGTTATTGTGGACATAGCAAACATCCTGCAGTAACATAGGGTAGGTGGTCACTACTTTGCTACATTTTCTAGAAAACTTGCTCTAGGTAGAAATGCTTTCGTAATGTGTTGTATACAGGCATAGTGCCCTGTATACAATCCAAATAAAGCAGAGTCCTATGGGCAGACAATGTAGAGTTTCATGCCTAATATATGCTAGAAATGGCTAGTGGACTTGGATTGTCCAGCCTTCAGTTTCAGCCTGGTTTCTTATCTATTTCTCAAACAAATCCTAGCGCATAATCTCCTATGGCAGGGTTGCAATCAGGTCACCATAGTTGTTTTTATTGGTAATGCAAATTTTATATACTCTGGGTAAATGAAACCTACT
Source organism: Bufo bufo (assembly GCF_905171765.1). Taxonomy (NCBI): domain Eukaryota; kingdom Metazoa; phylum Chordata; class Amphibia; order Anura; family Bufonidae; genus Bufo; species Bufo bufo. Next base: position 369,468,453 of record NC_053392.1, on the reverse strand, counting down.
TGAGATGGCAGAAGAGATTTCCCGCACTGTTTCCACCTACACAGTTGAGAGCTAATTTGGGCCTATCAACCACCTGTAAAAAAAATGAAAGCATGGCCAGCTAAGTTCATACAGCAATGTACTCTGTATTGATAATTACTTCATACTGTCACTTCTGATTACTACTTACAAGCCTGTTCTGAAACCCAGCCACTGCCGAAGCTTTACAGCTGTAAATGGAATCTAGAAAATATACAGGGAGAACTGTGTTCAGAATTACCTTAAATAGATTTGCCATTACTGGTTGCTGCAGCATATCCTCAGTTATAACATAGCTGGCACCGAGAGACAATAGTTTCCCCTTCAGTTCAGCCACATTAGGTCTTCAAAATACATAGAAAATAATAAAGACAGTAAGTTGAGCAATATAAAGTCAATTTTATACTTGAGTAGAAAAGCAGAAATAGTTTAATAAATAACCACATTATTGACCACCTCCAGAGTCTTTGATTTAACTAGAACAGTCGGCACTCTGGAAGAAGGTGGTAGTATCTTGGGTTGCAGGCCCATACATCCAAGTAGAAGAAATGGATCAGCACTCACTTTTTGATGCTGATAAATCTTCACTTTATTGCCATAAAGAAAATACAGACAGATGTGATGTGTTTTGGCTAATCAACCTTTTTCAAGATAGCATGGTACATATTTATATATATATCCTAACTAATAAAAGCCCTGTGTGCCTGCGCTGTGTCCGTGTGTGTGTGCCCATTAATGAAGTGCGCATGCGCGGTGCGCCGGCCAATAGAAACACAGCGCACCACATGCCGCCCAGACCGCCCACATCAGTGCGCCGCCAGCCAATGAACACACGGCGCACCACACGCCACCTGGACATCTCACAGCAGCGCGCCGTTATTATGGTGTGCTGTGTCAATTTGAGCTCCGCCATTACATGAAACAGAAGCACCGCCATTACAGTCCTGTCAGACGCACACACAGCAGCTGCTGCTGCCAGCAGGATTAGCCACCGGTTGTTGCCAGTGGTCTCAGCACCACCAGTCACTGCCAGCCATCTCAGCCAGCAGTTATTGCCACCAGTCACAGTGCCAGCAATCTCAGCACCACCAGTCAGTGCCATCAGTCTCAGCCACGAGTCACAGTGCCTGCAGTCTCAGCCACGAGTCACAGTGCCTGCAGTCTCCACCACCAGTCAGTGGCAGTCGTAGCAGTCATCAATCAGTGCCACCAATCACAGTGGCAGCAGTCTCAGCACCATCAGTCAGTGCCAGCCGTCTCAGCCACCAGTCACAGTGCCCACACTCCCAGCCACCGGTCAGTGCCAGCCATCTCAGCCACTAGTCACAGTGCCAGCAGTCTCAGCCACCAGTCACAGTGCCCGCAGTCTCAGCCACCAGTTGGTGTCAGTCGTCTTAGCCATCAGTCAGTGCCAGACATCTCAGACATCAGTCAGTGCCACCAGCCACAGCCACCAATCACAGTGCCAGCAGTCTCAGCACCACCAGTCAGTGCCAACCATCTTAGCAATTAGCTTCAGTCAACAGTTTCAGCCTCAGTCTCAGCACCACCAATCAGTGCCAGCCATCTCAGCCACCAGTCAGTGCCAGTCGTCTCAGCCATCAGTCACAGTGCCAGCAGTCTTAGCCACCAGTCAGTGCCAGTCGTGTCAGCCACCAGTCAGTGCCAGTCGTCTCAGCCATTAGTCGCAGTCAACAGTCTCAGCGATAGCCACAGTCTCAGCACCACCAGTCATTGCCAGCCATCTCAGCCACCAGTCACAGTGCCTGCAGTCTCAGCCAACAGTCAGTGTCAGTCATCTTAGCCATCAGTCAGTGCCACCAGCCACAGCACCACCAGTCAGTACCAGTCATCTCAGCCATCAGTCAGTGCCAGTTGTCTCAGCCATTAACCGCAGTCTCAGCCACCAGTCAGTGTTATTCATCTTAGCCATCAGTGAGTGCCACAGTCACCAGTCACAGTGCCCGCACTCTCAGCCACCAGTCACCATGCCTGCAGTCTCAGCCACCAGTCAGTGCCAGTCGTCTCAGCCACCAGTCACAGTGCCAGCAGTCTGAGTACCACCAGTCAGTGCCAGTTGTCTCAGCCACCAGTCACAGTGCCCACAGTCTCAGCCACCAGTCAGTGTCAGTTGTCTTAGCAATTAATCAGTGCCACCAGCCACAGCCACCAGTCAGTGCCAGTTGTCTCAGCCACCAGTCAGTGCCAGCCATCTCAGCCACCAGTCCATGCCAGCCATCTCAGCCATCAGTCCGTGCCAGTTGTCTCAGCCATCAGTCAGTGCCACCAGTCACAGTGCCAGCAGTCTCAGCACCACCAGTCAGTGCCAGCCTTTTCAGCCACCAGTCAGTGCCAGTAGTCTCAGCCACCAGTCAGTGCCAGCCATCTCAGCCATTAGTCAGTGCCAGCCGTCTCAGCCATTAGTCAGTGCCAGTTGTCTCAGCCATCAGTCAGTGCCACCAGTCACAGTACCAGCAGTCTCAGCACCATCAGTCAGTGCCAGCCGTCTCAGCCATTAGCCACAGTCAACAGTCACAGCCACAGCCGCATTCTCAGCACCAACAGTCAGTGCCAGTAGTCTCAGCCACCAGTCACAGTGCCTGCAGTCTCAGCCACCAGTTAGTGTCAGTCGTCTTAGCCATCAGTCACTGCCACCAGTCACAGTGCCAGCAGTCTCAGCACCACCAGTCAGTGCCAGCCGTCTCAGCAATTAGCCGCAGTCAACAGTTTCAGCCACAGCTGCAGTCTCAGCACCACCAGTCAGTGCTAGCCATCTCAGCCACCAGTCACAGTGCTCACAGTCTCAGCCACCAGTCAGTGCCAGTCGTCTCAGCCACCAGTCAGTGCCAGCCGTCTCAGCCACCAGTCAGTGCCAGTCGTCTCAGCCACCAGTCAGTGCCAGCTGTCTCAGCCATCAGTCAGTGCCAGTCGTCTCAGCCATCGGTCAGTGCCACCAGTCACAGTGCCAGCAGTCTCAGCACCATCAGTCAGTGCCAGTCACCTCAGCCATTAGCCGCAATCAACAGTCTCAGCCACAGCCGCATTCTCACCACCAACAGTTAGTGCCAGCAGTCTCAGCCTCCAGTCACAGTGCCTGTAGTCTCATCCACCAGTCAGTGTCAGTCTTCTTAGCCATCAGTCAGAGCCACCAGTCACAGTGCCAGCAGTCTCAGCATCACTAGTCAGTGCCAGACATCTCAGACACCAGCCCGCAGTCTCAGCCATTGCATTATCAATAGTTAGAACTTTTTCAGATCTGGTTGTAAAGGTTGTAGATGATCCTGAACAAGGCAAACTGTTGCCAAATTCAGACAGAATATTTACAAGAAATCTTTCAAGAGTTAAAAAAGTACAAAATTTTTCCTGAATATCTGCTTCTGATATTGTATATTGCTACAAAGTTTTACATTAAGGCAATAATAATTATACTTACTGTATTGTGATATATACGTTTCCATTTTATTTTTATTAGTATTTTACTTTTGACTTCTTGCCCAAATATTTTTGCAAAAAATAAAATAAAACAAGAAATACAATGTAGTCAAATTCCCTTGCTATTAATATAGACTGTTCTTTCTAATGTTTATGCACTACTGTTCTAGCGCCCATTATTGTAACGGGCTTAATGTCTATATACACTGCTCAAAAAAATAAAGGGAACACAAAAATAACACATCCTAGATCTGAATTAATTAAATATTCTTCTGAAATACTTTGTTCTTTACATAGTTGAATGTGCTGACAACAAAATCACACAAAAAAAAAAAATGGAAATCAAATTTTTTAACCCATGGAGGTCTGGATTTGGAGTCACCCTCAAAATTAAAGTGTAAAAACACACTACAGGCTGATCCAACTTTGATGTAATGTCCTTAAAACAAGTCAAAATGAGGCTCAGTAGTGTGTGTGGCCTCCACGTGCCTGTATGACCTCCCTACAACGCCTGTGCATGCTCCTGATGAGGTGGCAGACGGTCTCCTGAGGGATCTCCTCCCAGACCTGGACTAAAGCATCTGCCAACTCCTGGACAGTCTGTGGTGCAACGTGACGTTGGTGGATAGAGCGAGACGTGATGTCCCAGATGTGCTCAATTGGATTCAGGTCTGGGGCACGGGCGGGCCAGTCCATAGCATCAATGCCTTCGTCTTGCAGGAACTGCTGACACACTCTAGCCACATGAGGTCTAGCATTGTCTTGCATTAGGAGGAACCCAGGGCCAACTGCACCAGCATATGGTCTCACAAGGGGTCTGAGGATCTCATCTCGGTACCTAATGGCAGTCAGGCTACCTCTGGCGAGCACATGGAGGGCTGTGCGGCCCTCCAAAGAAATGCCACCCCACACCATTACTGACCCAATGCCAAACCGGTCATGCTGGAGGATGTTGCAGGCAGCAGAACGTTCTCCACGGCGTCTCCAGACTCTGTCACGTCTGTCACATGTGCTCAGTGTGAACCTGCTTTCATCTGTGAAGAGCACAGGGCGCCAGTGGCGAATTTGCCAATCTTGGTGTTTTCGGGCAAATGCCAAACGTCCTGCACGGTGTTGGGCTGTAAGCACAACCCCCACCTGTGGACGTCGGACCCTCATATCACCCTCATGGAGTCTGTTTCTGACCGTTTGAGCAGACACATGCACATTTGTGGCCTGCTGGAGGTCATTTTGCAGGGCTCTGGCAGTGCTCCTCCTGTTCCTCCTTGCACAAAGGCGGAGGTAGCGGTCCTGCTGCTGGGTTGTTGCCCTCCTACGGCCTCCTCCACGTCTCCTGATGTACTGGCCTGTCTCCTGGTAGCGCCTCCATGCTCTGGACACTACGCTGACAGACACAGCAAACCTTCTTGCCACAGCTCGCATTGATGTGCCATCCTGGATAAGCTGCACTACCTGAGCCACTTGTGTGGGTTGTAGACTCCGTCTCATGCTACCACTAGAGTGAAAGCACCGGCAGCATTCAAAAGTGACCAAAACATCAGCCAGGAAGCATAGGAACTGAGAAGTGGTCAGGTCACCACCTGCAGAACCACTCCTTTATTGGGGGTGTCTTGCTAATTGCCTATAATTTTCACCTGTTGTCTATCCCATTTGCACAACAGCATGTGAAATTGATTGTCACTCAGTGTTGCTTCCTAAGTGGACAGTTTGATTTCACAGAAGTGTGATTGACTTGGAGTTACATTGTGTTGTTTAAGTGTTCCCTTTATTTTTTTGAGCAGTGTATATAGCAAAAAGAGGCATATTCAAGATGGAGACCTAGTATAAAGACACTCCACTATGGGGCATATATACCCCCTGATAGGGTCTATCTCACATGTTATAAAACAAATCAGGGGGTATACGCCCCTAAGGGGAATGTTTTTATAATTGGACTCCATCTTGAATATACCTCTTTTTGTTATATATGTACCATGCTGTATACATGACATGCTTGTTTGAAAAAGGCTGTTTAGCCGAAAAGCGTCACACATGCCTGTATTTTGTTTATGGCAATAAAGTGAAGATTTATTAGCATCAAAAAGTGAGTGCTGATCCACTTCATCTACAGAAGTAAGACTGTGCCTATCATGGAATGCAGGCACTTAGGAAATAATGGGGGTTGTAGCAACTACAATGTGAAACGTAAGGACTTTTTAAAATTAATTTCCAATTTCACATGCTAAATGTTATTCCATCCTTGGCAGAAAGGATCCATTGCAGTGGTATTTATGTGTCCAGTAGCATAATTCATAAGCTGGAAAATAATACCTAGGTTAAGTCCAATCGATTATATAATCCTTATCCAGTGAAAGGCAATAGTCCTTAAGAGACAATTGGCAATTTTTTCATACTAATACATTTTAATGCCGTACAGAGATTGGTCTCCATACAGCATTAAAACGAAGTGTTAGAATGAATCAAGTTTGGTTCTATGATCCGAAGTTCAATTCCCTCAACACTATTGCCCATCAATATCAGATTGGTGGGGGTCTGACTCTCAGCATCTGCCTCCGACTAGCTTTTTGAAAAGTTCACCACACTCATGAGAGAGCTTCTTCTTGCCATCTACTTAGTAGTGGAGGCGCAGCTTTGTCTTATTCAAGTTTAATATGCAATATCCTACACTGCTACTCCTTCAGACAGCTGATCAGCTGGGTGTCAGATCCCCACTGATTTGATACTGACAACCTATCCTGACCTGGAAAACCCTTCTAAAGCTCTCTGGTGTCTAGTGGGAAAAGGGTATGCTTCCAGATATCTCTGGTGTCCAACTGCTCGATTTACCACTAGACTTGATCAACTTGGGGATATTATTAGCACAACTACATCATGTTTCCCTCTTTACTTGCTTTTGGGAAGAAGATATGCAAATCATCTTTTTCCAAAAGGATAAGAAAGCTGAGCCTGTAATGCCACCAGATTTAAGGTAGCAATCCTATAAGTTAATGCTTGACCTATTAAACAGACCTTGAGACATGATTTGGATGAAAAGTTTGCCAGAAACTCATCTGCAGACAGCTATTTCAGGGTGATAGACACTCATCAGTACTGGCTTAACTGAATGAGAGGCCTTAGTCAGAATTTTGGATAGTACTATTTCACCTTAAGAAAAATGCCTACTGTCACGGTGTGGTGTGGGAGGTGAACTCCACACTAAATACAAAAGGGAGGGAGAAGGTACCAGGCTTTCAAACTAGGGAAAGGGGAAAGTTCACCACCTAATAAATCCCAACCCGAGCCCTGACTGCTAACAGAATGAACAGACCCCGATGGTAGGACTGTTCATCCACAGGAACCTAAGCCTGGCTCACCCTATAAGGCCCTGAAGATAGTGATTGGGCCACAGACGACCTGGTCCTTCCCAGCTGAAGGAACAAGAGTCTGCCTCAGGTCTGGTACCAAGAGACAGGGAAATAAACACAATACAAAAAGGAAAGACACTTAACTCCGGGTAAATGGAAAGCACAAACTCAGCCGAGATCCAGACACCAAACGATCCGCAACGAGAATGAGCTATCAACCACAAGGAGTGATGGGTAAAGCCAGACTAAGAAGGGAGAAGTAATGGTCACATGAGCTACACCTGAAAAGGAGGTGTGGACATCCCAGCAACACATAGACAAAGTGAAACCAAAAGAAGCTGTCAGATCACTGACGTGCAGCCAGTCTTCAGATCTTCTACCACCTGTCACGGGTGTGACACCTACTTGGCATGAGAAGTCTTATAGTTCAGGCAAGGCTCCTCTGGGTTTCCGTGAAAAAAATATGCAAATCAGCTTTTTACAAGTTTAGGCCTGTAATGCCACCAAAGGTTAAGGAAGCTATCATATAAGTCAATGCTCGGCCTTTTTAACAGGGTTATCCCATAACTAATGTAAATCTGCTGCAGATCTGGGGGAGTGTCATTTCTGCTGCAGCTAAGGGGGCATGTCTTTTCTTCTGAAGCTCTCTGCCTATCACAGCTCAGGAGGTAGTTGAAGGATGAAATTGAGCATGTGCAGCATCTCTGTGAGCAGGACAAAGAAATAAGTAAAAATCTAACAAACTAACAGCAGGTGGGACTACAGATACATTTTACTAAATAACTAAGTGGCTATGCAAAATTTTTAATTACATACAATTACAACAGTATTCAGATCCAGGTGCTGTTTTGAAAACTACAATATTTTTTGTGTGACAACCCCTTTAAGGAGAAATAATATCTCCAAATCCTTTACTTGCTCTTGGTACTTTTGGTTCATGTATTAAATAAGTAGATACTGCAAGTCCTTCAACTCTTAGGCCTTATTTAGATGGCAAATTCTGGCAAAAAAATGACCCAAACTGGCAGCATCATAGGGATTTAAGATGCTGTAGGTTCAGATTACTAGACTCATAACTAGGCCTTAGCATGAGTTTCTAGTGATATAATCATGAGGCATTGTTGCCTCTCTTAGTGTTGGGTGAGCATTCTCGGCCGAACACCAGTTCGGCTCAAGCATCGCTATGCTCGGCTGAATATCGCGTGTGCTTGAGCGCGATGCTCGAGTCAGTCTATTTAAATCTAATTTAGCCTCTATTTCTGAAAAGTTTTTTTGGCGGGATTTGAACTCACAACTTTCTACATTATAGCCAAGATTAACCACTACACTATAGAGCTGCATGGCCAGTAACTTTAAAAAAATAAATAAAAAATATATGAGACTTCTGCTGGATAGAAATACTTACTAGTAGTAAGCATTCCTATATAGCAGAAGTCTCATGTTATTATTTTTTTTTTTTAAGTAACTGGCCATGCAGCTCTATAGTGTAGTGGTTAAGGGTCTTGGCTGTAATGTAGAAGGTTGTGAGTTAAAATCCCACCAGAAACATTTCAGAAATAGAGGATGAATTAAATTTATATATTTTATATGTTTTTTTGTAATTGTAAAAAATGTGTAATTACAAAAACAAAAATATATATATATTTTTCCCTCCAAGCCAGTGCCGCCATTTTTCTTTGATATATGTAATCATACTTAGGATGTATATATGAATGCATAATATGTGTCACGGGGTTCCGAAGGTGCACTCGGTCCCCCATTGCCCGCAGAACTGTTGCTTAGCTTTTAGAATGAGGTTCTGTGTTTGACCTCATTCCCAGGGCGGCTTTACTAGCTGGGTGGCTCCCTGCTCCTAGTCTGCCTTGAGCGCCGAGCTGATCACTCGGTGCTCGACTGGTTGGTCTGTCGGTCATGTGACGCTGGCCACGTCACATGACCCTCACTCCCCACTCTAAATACAGGCAGCCTGCTGGCTACAGGTTGCCTGTTAATTTCTAGGTTCCTGGCTATTTGTTGGACTGCTGAATACTTACCTGATCCTGTTCCTGACCATCCTTTTGCCTGCTCCTCTTGTACTGCGCTTCCGTCCTGGTATTGTGACCTCGGCTCCCACCTGACTACTCTCTTAGGACTCCTCTTGTACTTCTCTGCTCTCCTGGTATTTATGACCCCGGCTTCTCCTGACAATTCTCTGCTTGCTCCATTTGTACTTTGCAGCTTTCCTGGTATTGACTCGGTCCGTTCACGTTCTGTTGTTTGTCTGTCTGTCATCCCTGCACTTACTCCAAGTTAGGGATTGCCGTCCAGTTGTCCCCTGTCATTAGGACTCGCGAGGCAAGTAGGCAGGGCCAGGGGTAAGGGTGGAGCGCAGTGGTCACTTCCCTCCCCCCTGTGTGTGTGTGTACGCGACCGTTACAGATTAACAGGCCCAATAACCACTGTATTATGAATCCTCTGGTGACCCTGACTGACCATGTCTCTAATCTGACGCAGAGGGTGCAGGAGTTAGGGGAAAAACTCAGTTCTTTTGAGTTAGGGCAAGGTTCTTCCACTCCTCAGGCCTCCAGTCCGCATTTTGAGCCCCAGATTAAGCTCCCAGAACCCTTTTCTGGAGACCGGAGGAAGTTTCTCTCTTTTAAGGAGAGTTGCAAACTTTACTTCCGTTTGCGCCCCGTGTCCTCTGGCCCCGAGAGTCAACGCGTGGGCATTATCATTTCCCGATTACAGGGTGATCCCCAGTACTGGGCGTTCTCTTTACCTGCTGGCACCAGTTGTTTATATTCTGTGGAGGGGTTCTTTCAGGCCTTGGGTACCCTCTATGATGAACCAGACAGGGCTCTAGTAGCCGAGACGGCTCTAAAGGCACTGGTTCAGGGCAATTTACCAGCGGAGGATTATTGCACCCAATTCAGAAGGTGGTGTGTCCCCTCAGGATGGAACGAACCAGCCCTGAAGAGTCAGTTCAGGTCAGGTCTGTCTGATAAATTAAAGGATCTTCTGGTCAGTTATCAACTTCCAGAGACCTTAGAGGAGATGATGACCCTTGTTGTCCGACTTGACCGACGGGTTAGAGAGAGACGACAGGAACAACAGTTCTCTTCCCAGATGGTGGTCCAGCCAGAGGCCTATCCCAGAGACAATGCTGAGGTCTCCACCGAGGAACCCATGTAGGTTGGCATGACCCGAGGGAATCTTCGCCGCAGACGTGGAGAATGCTTTTACTGTGGAGATCCTCACCATTGGATCAACCAGTGTCCTAAGAAGGTCCTCTCTGTCAAGTCTCCTAAGACAAGGCAACCTAAAGACCAGGTACACCCTGAATTTTCTAAAAGTAAGCTTTCGGTACCCATTACGATTTCTCTGGGAGTAGATAAATGGCCGGGTAAGGCCTTTATTGATTCTGGCTCAGCGGCTAGCTTTATTGACTCTGAGTATGCTGTAAGATTGGGTATTCCTATGTTTGCCTTACCAACTCCTATCCATGTCATGGCTATTGATGCTACTCCTCTTATTGGTGGTACGGTGAGCTTATGTACCTCGGAGATTTCTCTAACCGTGGGTGTGTGCCACTCAGAGAGATGTTCGCTTCTAGTCCTGGAGAACCTACCTGCTGAGGTGGTATTAGGGTTGCCTTGGCTCCGACTACATAACCCCACTATAGATTGGTCCAATGGGGAGTTGGTGAGATGGGGGCCTAAGTGTGACTCGTGCTTGTCCGTGGTACAGGCTGGGGTCTCAGTAAAGTCTGATACTTTACCCTCTGTTGTTAAAGAATATTCTGATGTATTCTCATCACCAACCCCGGAGGTTCTACCCCCCCATAGACCTTATGATTGTACCATAGAGTTAGTAGAGGGGGCCAAGTTTCCTAAAGGACGAATTTATAATCTTTCTATGCCCGAACGCAAGGCCATGGAAGATTATATTAAGGAGAGCCTTGGTAAAGGGCATATTAGACCTTCTGTCTCTCCTATGGGGGCGGGGTTTTTCTTCGTTAAGAAAAAAGATGGTGGTCTTAGGCCATGTATCGATTACCGGAGATTAAATAAAATCACTGTCCAGAATAGATACTCCCTCCCATTGATTCCGGATTTATTTAACCAGGTTCTGGGGGCAACCTGGTTTTCCAAAATTGACCTGAAAGGGGCATACAATCTAATCCGAATCAAGGAGGGAGACGAATGGAAGACGGCGTTCAATACTCCGGTAGGACACTTTGAATATCAAGTGATGCCTTTTGGACTCAGCAATGCCCCAGCTGTGTTCCAAAACTTCATGAATGACATTCTTAGGGAGTACTTAGGTAAATTTGTTATTGTCTATCTTGACGACATTTTGATATTCTCTCCTGACTTCGAATCCCATGTGTCTCATGTTAAACAAGTATTAGAGGTGTTGAGGGAGAATCAGCTATCCGCTAAACAAGAGAAATGTGTCTTTGGTGTACAGGAGATTCTGTTTCTAGGGCATGTTCTGACTCCTCACGCCTTCAAGATGGATCCTGGTAAGGTACTAGCAATTAAGGAATGGGTAAGACCTTTATCCTTAAAGGCCTTACAACGGTTCTTAGGTTTCGCCAATTACTATCGTAAATTTATTATGAATTTTTCCGTAATTGCTAAACCGTTGACCGACCTTACTAAGAAAGGGGCGGATTTGGAGAATTGGTCTACTGAGGCCATTTCTTCATTTGAAAAATTAAAAGAGGCATTTAGTAGCACTCCCATTCGGATCCAGCCTGATCAGGAGAAACCTTTTATTGTGGAGGTGGATGCGTCCGAGGACGGCGTAGGAGCAGTCCTTTCACAAGGTCCTGCTAGCCTCACTAATCTGAGACCATGTGCCTTCTTCTCCAGGAAATTCTCTCCCACGGAGAGAAACTACGACATAGGGAATAGGGAGCTGCTGGCCATTAAATGGGCATTTGAGGAGTGGAGGCATTTCCTGGAGGGGGCAAGACATTGTGTAACTGTTGTCACTGACCATAAAAACCTTATGTTTCTCGAGTCTGCTAAGAGGTTGAATCCCCGTCAAGCCAGATGGGCTCTGTTTTTTACTCGTTTTGATTTTTCCATCACGTTCAGGCCGGGAAGTAAAAATGTGAAGGCGGACGCATTATCTCGGAGCTTCCAGGCTTTTCAACCTACTGAGGTACCACCTGAATCCATCCTACCAGCAAAAATCTTCTTAGAAGCTCTTACCCAGGATATCTCGGCTCGCATTAGGTCTGAACAACATCTGGCACCGGTATCCACCCCAACAGATAAGTTGTTTGTTCCCGTACAATTTCGTCTCCAGCTGTTGGGTGACTGTCACGATTCTGCCTTTTGTGGACATCCGGGTGTTGAGGGCACTAAGGATCTGGTTTCTAGATCTTATTGGTGGCCCACTCTAACTAGGGATGTCAAGTCCTACGTGTCAGCCTGTGAGGTTTGTGCCAGGTCCAAGACACCTAGGACTCGCCCTGCTGGTAACCTACGACCCCTACCCATTCCCAGTAGACCCTGGTCCCATATCTCGATGGACTTTATAACTGACCTACCGCTGGCGGAGGGTAAGACTGTGGTTTGGGTAGTGGTCGATAGGTTTAGCAAGATGGTTCATTTCATTCCCCTGTCTAAACTTCCGAATGCTAAAACCCTGGCATCTATTTTTGTGAGAGAGATTGTTCGTTTACATGGCATCCCGGAAAATATTGTTTCTGACAGGGGTGTGCAGTTTGTGTCCAAATTCTGGAGGGCCTTCTGTCAAAGATGTAAAATTTCATTGTCTTTTTCTTCCGCCTACCATCCTGAGAGTAATGGGCAGACTGAACGCCTTAATCAGTCTGTGGAACAATTCTTGAGGTTGTATGTTGCTGATGACTAGCAATTATGGGTCAAATTCCTTCCGTTGGCTGAATTTGCTTTGAATAACCGTGTCAATTCTTCTGCTGGGGTCTCCCCTTTCTTTTGTAACCATGGTTTTCATCCCCGTTTTCATTCTGGGTTGTCCGTCTCCTCCTCTAACCCTGAAGCGGATAAACTCTCCTCCGAACTGTGCACAGTTTGGGCCCGGGTTCAATCGAACCTAGAAAAGGCTCAATGTTCTCAAAAACTCAAGGCCGATAGGAGACGTTCAAGGGGGGTAAACTTTCAGGTTGGGGATAAAGTATGGTTGTCCTCCAAGAATCTATCTCTCAAGGTAACTTCTAAAAAATTTGCTCCTCGTTTTATTGGACCATATAAGATCACGGAAGTGATTAACCCAGTATCTTTTAGGTTGGAGCTGCCCGAGTCATTCCACATTCATAATGTGTTCCATAAATCTCTGCTTAAAAAATATTTTGAACCGGTAGTACCATCAAAAGCCTCGCCTCCGCCGGTTCTTGTTAATGATGCTGTAGAGTATGTGGTGTCTAAAATAGTGGATGTCAGGAAGGTGCGTAATTCCTTGCAGTACCTGATTCACTGGAAGGGGTATGGACCTGAAGAGAGATCTTGGGTACCTGCCAGGGAGGTTCATGCTCCTAGACTTGTTCGTAAATTTCATTTAGAACACCCTGAAAAGCCATCGCCTGAAGTCTTGGGTCCGGTGGCCCCTCGTAAAAGGGGGGGTACTGTCACGGGGTTCCGAAGGTGCACTCGGTCCCCCATTGCCCGCAGAACTGTTGCTTAGCTTTTAGAATGAGGTTCTGTGTTTGACCTCATTCCCAGGGCGGCTTTACTAGCTGGGTGGCTCCCTGCTCCTAGTCTGCCTTGAGCGCCGAGCTGATCACTCGGTGCTCGACTGGTTGGTCTGTCGGTCATGTGACGCTGGCCACGTCACATGACCCTCACTCCCCACTATAAATACAGGCAGCCTGCTGGCTACAGGTTGCCTGTTAATTTCTAGGTTCCTGGCTATTTGTTGGACTGCTGAATACTTACCTGATCCTGTTCCTGACCATCCTTTTGCCTGCTCCTCTTGTACTGCGCTTCCGTCCTGGTATTGTGACCTCGGCTCCCACCTGACTACTCTCTTAGGACTCCTCTTGTACTTCTCTGCTCTCCTGGTATTTATGACCCCGGCTTCTCCTGACAATTCTCTGCTTGCTCCATTTGTACTTTGCAGCTTTCCTGGTATTGACTCGGTCCGTTCACGTCCTGTTGTTTGTCTGTCTGTCATCCCTGCACTTACTCCAAGTTAGGGATTGCCGTCCAGTTGTCCCCTGTCATTAGGACTCGCGAGGCAAGTAGGCAGGGCCAGGGGTAAGGGTGGAGCGCAGTGGTCACTTCCTTCCCCCCTGTGTGTGTGTGTACGCGACCGTTACAATATGTGAGAAATTACTACTGATGTTTTAGCCATAATATATTTACATATATTATAATATATTATATATTCAAAATATATAATAATATATGTAAATATATTATGGCTATATATTATGGATAAGTAGTAAGTATTCCTATACAGCAGAAGTCTTATATATTTTTTTCCTGCCAGAAACTTTTCAGAAATACAGGCTAAATTAGATTTAACACTGGGTGTCCCCAAGCACTGACTCCATATATGGACATAGCTATACATGGTGTCAGAGCAGGGACTCCTAACTAGAGTCCTGACACCCTGCCCTCTTCAGAGCAGGGGGTGCCTGGTTTAATGCTCGGGTTCTCCCATTGACTTCCATTGTGCTCAGGTGCTCTGTAAAGCATACGAGCACTTTGGCCTCTCTCCATTCTTTGTCAAGCAGTGGTAGAAAGATCTGAAAACCATAGGATCTGTAGTATCACATCACTACCATTTTACCCCAAACATCTAAATTGTCTAAAGAACACTGTGCATTTGTGCATTAGACATTTTGCTAATTACAGTTCTAGTTCTTAGACCTGTTCCCATGGAAAGCATCATTATGATACTAACAATGGTGGAAATGTATGTCAGGGCTCCCAGTGCAAGACATTGTGGAAAAATTGTGACAAATTTACATGAAAAATGGTTGTGTTGTACAGCCTCCAGAATCATCATGATTAGCTGCTCTTTGAAGTGGGCTACTCACTGATTTATTTTCAAGCTAATAGTGGGGGACCATCCCCCATCCTGTAGCATTCATATGCACTAATATAACATTATAAAATGTAACTAGGGTTACCTTAACCAGTACGCAACCGCCTTACGACTATATGTGTCGGAGATTGCGGTCTGGTGCCGTAGCCGCCGGCGCCTGCTGTTTAAAACATTAATAATGTCGATTGCGTACATTTCACCCCTCAGATGCCGTGGTCAAATGTGAGGATAAAGACCTCAGTCGTGCCATGGCTCCCCCTAGCAAGGAGCCGGATGTAGTGTGCGGTAGCGTCGGTCCTCCTGAGTGATAAGAGGCGGCCACACATTAGTTCCTATGGAGCTCCTGCCTGTGGCAGAGTTCCATAGGAACTTAGTGTAATTCTCATAGACTCGAAGGTTAATGCATTTGAGTTTATGAGAGAAGTGATCTAATGATTGCTTGTTGTAGTTCCCTTAGGAACTTAAAAAGTGTAAGAAAAAGAAAAAAGTTTTTAAAAATATAAAAAAATATAAAAATTACCCCATTTCTCCAAAATAAAAATAAAAATACATAAACAATTAAAAAAAAAAAAACATCATGAGCATAGCTGCATGTGAAAATGCTCTTACTATTAAAATATAAAAATATTTATCCCATATGGCAAAATGGAAAAAAGTTAAATTGGCTGATTCACCATTTTTTGGTTGCTTCACCTCCCACAAAAATTTGAATAAAAAAATGAACAAAATAGTATAACTGAAAAGTACAGATCACTCCTGTATGCCACCGTAAATGGAACAAACCCTCATGTACAGTATATAGCTATGTGAATGGAAAAATATAAAAAAGTTATGGCGTTGGGAATGAAAAATGAAAATGGAAAATTGCCCGGTCATTAGGGCTCCTGTCATCACTTATCAGTAGGAGAAAAGGTTGGCTACTGTACATCGGTGCTTGTCTGCAGACTCTGATAATATCTCCAGTATTTCCATATGTGCCTGCAATCTGTAGAAAAAAGGCTTTTTATAATATGCAACTTACCACCATAGGTGCATCCCTCCTTATCTCCTATGCTGCAACCCCACCAATGTGACAGACAAGCCAAGTAGTGAATCCCTGAAATCTTGTGGGATCGTGTTCAGCACATGCGCAGTAAAGGTATGGAGACTGCCAAGCAGATGGGCAATCTCCATCCCTTTACTGCGCATGTGCCAAAAGCACTGCCTGGCCTGTCTGTAACAGTGTTGGGGGTGTGGCATGGGAGAAAGGGGGCTGAGCCTCTGGGTGCAATGAGGTGAAATGGCACCACCCTCATTGTATCTAAGGTAGAATTAGCATTTTATAAAGCCTTTTTTCTACAGATTGCCAGCACATATGGAGCTTTCAGAGATATCATCAGACTCTGCAGACAAGCACAGATCTACAGCAGCTGACTGTTCCCCTACTGGTAAGGGATGACAGATGCTCTTTAAATCCTATACAAATAAAAAATGGACGTCAGGTCAATCTTGTAATGTGTAACGTCTGGTTTTCTAGTGTGTGTCATATCAGGTGCACCTGTATTATATCTTTTTGTGGCTTGCTGCATAGTTCATTACAATTCATCACATGTTGTTTGTGCTACAGCATTCTGATCACATATTTCTACGCCGGTTGTAACACCCACACGAAATACGACCAGCATAGTATTGGGTTTACACCACATAGATTAACTGTGTGTCATGAGCGCAGACCCTCTAATAGTTAGGTCAATAAATCTATCTGCTGTGGTATTGATGCCTTAGAAAGCGGAGAGTGAATTGTTTGGCATGAGGTTCATTTTCATTCTTGGACACACGAGGGCAGCGTTTGACAAGATGACACAAAAATGATTTTACTTTCTGCTTTCTTTTCTCTTTTTTTTTACCTTTTTCTACTTAAACATAAAACATGAACGTAAACGAAAAGCCACAAAATAGTCAAAACTGGAATCATGCTATGATTTATTGATGCCTTGCCTTCTAGATGTGCAGAGCCCAACCTATCAAACAAACTTACCTATTCAGGCCCATTGTAGTAGTTTTCTAAATGGGGCTGCTTGCATCAGATTTACATATGATATGCCCATGCAACATTCTCTGAGAAATTCGAAGCATGTTCAAAAATGTCATTTTTGAAAATGACGCTTTATTAATAAAATACCCCATCGTTTTTTGTGCACATGTAATAAGTTACTGATTCTGAATAAATCTCGAGGGCTGAAATACTACTTCCAAATACAGCTGTAGCAGCATTACTTGGCAATGCAGAGCTAACTTTGTCATTTAGTACAATTCATCATTATATTCGTGAGTTTTGTCTGATTGTCATGAGGTCTGCAGAGAAATATATAGGGGGAGAGTTATCAAACTGGTGTAAAGCAGAACTGGCTTAGTTTCCCATAGCAACCAATCAGATTCCACCTTTCATTCTCCAAAGGAGCTGCTAAAAAAGAAAGGTGGAATCTGATTGGTTGCTATGGGAAACTAAGCCAGTTCTACTTTATACCAGTTTGATAAATCTCCCCCATAGTAACCTACACTCACCTAAAGAATTATTAGGAACACCTGTTCTATTTCTCATTAATGTAATTATCTAGTCAACCAATAACATGGCAGTTGCTTCAATGCATTTAGGGGGGTGGTCCTGGTCAAGACAATCTCCTGAACTCCAAACTGAATGTCAGAATGGGAAAGAAAGGTGATTTAATCAATTTTGAGCGTGGCATGGTTGTTGGTGCCAGGCGGGCCGGTCTGAGTATTTCACAATCTGCTCAGTTACTTGGATTTTCACGCACAACCATTTCTAGGGTTTACAAAGAATGGTGTGAAAAGGGAAAAACATCCAGTATGCGGCAGTCCTGTGGGCAAAAATGCCTTGTGGATGCTAGAGGTCAGAGGAGAATGGGCCGACTGATTCAAGCTGATAGAAGAGCAACGTTGACTGAAATAACCACTCGTTACAACCGAGGTATGCAGCAAAGCATTTGTGAAGCCACAACACGCACAACCTTGAGGCGGATGGGCTACAACAGCAGAAGACCCCACCGGGTACCACTCATCTCCACTACAAATAGGAAAAAGAGGCTACAATTTGCACAAGCTCACCAAAATTGGACTGTTGAAGACTGGAAAAATGTTGCCTGGTCTGATGAGTCTCGATTTCTGTTGAGACATTCAAATGGTAGAGTCCGAATTTGGCGTACACAGAATGAGAACATGTATCCATCCTCTGATGGCTACTTCCAGCAGGATAATGCACCATGTCACAAAGCTCGAATCATTTCAAATTGGTTTCTTGAACATGACAATGAGTTCACTGTACTAAAATGGCCCCCACAGTCACCAGATCTTAACCCAATAGAGCATCTTTGGGATGTGGTGGAACGGGAGCTTCGTGCCCTGGATGTGCATCCCTCAAATCTCCATCAACTGCAAGATGCTATCCTATCAATATGGGCCAACATTTCTAAAGAATGCTATCAGCACCTTGTTGAATCAATGCCACTTAGAATTAAGGCAGTTCTGAAGGCAAAAGGGGGTCCAACACCGTATTAGTATAGTGTTCCGAATAATTCTTTAGGTGAGTGTATATACAGTATTATCTTGCCATTATCTTGGATTTGAACTACTGATATTTTCTGTAAGGAAGCCTTTCATGGCCAACAATATATGGCGTTATTTATGTATGAGCCATAATCACTTACCTGTCTCTGATTACATTAATGGTATTCACCCCCATTGATGCACAGATCTGAATAACAGCTTGTCCGACAGCGCTGTTGGCACCATTTTGAATTACAGTTTCACCTAGCGGGGTTAAATGCCTACAGGTTACTATTGGAAGATACTGTATCATACAAAAGGTCATAATGCAGTGAAATTGTTTAATCCTTCATCCATGGGTCATTTAATGGGGCTAATCCTCGCCGTTTGCTTTGAAAGTAAGGAATGTCCCTTTATTTCCATGATTTTTTCAGCCCTGCAGCAAGACATTCACATAGAAATTTGCTGATGCATGTGAACAGGGTTGGGAATCCCATTTACATGCACAGGAGCAGACTGGGAACATAAAGTGGCCCTATTTTGTAGTGGGGCCCAAACTGACAGGAGGCAGGGTCAACACAAGTAGGTGAGGCCAGCAATACCATAGCGCGGCACATTATACCATCCCAGCAGAACCAAATACTACAGTGCATCACAAAATACCTCCCCAAAAACCGCCCCTCTGTGGTGCCCAGTGCCAGCTACCGCGTTCTGTCCTCTTAGCCTAAGTCCTAGGATGGCAAAACAGTTGAAAGGGTTTCTACCACCAGAAATATTGTTATGTAGCTGACTGATATAGCGATGCGCTAATGTCAGCACTACATAACAGTATGTTTCTAACATTAGTCCCTGCAGCCGTTTTTGTAAAAAAAAGCACTTTTGTTATATGCTAATGAGCCTCTAGGTGCTATGTGGGCGTAAAATCAGCACCTACAGGCTCCGTCCACTCACCCATTATCCCGCCCAGGTCCTCTGTTCTGCCCGCCCAGCTCCTCTTGATTGATGTCACTGTTCCACCGCATCGCAGACGAAATCCCGCGCCTGCGCCGTTCACTTCTGTATTCGGCGCAGGCGCAGTGAGTGAATGATGCGCTCCTGGTGCCGGATTCCTCACTGCGCCTGCGCCGACTACATCACAGTGAGGAAGCCGGCATCAGGAGAGCGGCCTTCACTCACTGCGCCTGCGCCGAATACAGAAGTGATCGGCGCAGGTGAATTTCAGCATGGTTCGTGTTAACGAATCGATTTTCCCTGAATGGCAGTAAAAAATGAAAAAAATCATACTTGCCTCATCCATTTGCTGCCATGTTGATTAAAGATCCAGCGCAAAATCCTGTTAGCTGTGACATCATCACGGGCCATGCGAGATTTCACTCTGGATCTTCAATCAATATGGAGGCGGCCAACTCTTCGCGATATAATGGACGAGGGTAAGTATGATATTGTCAGATGCTGCAATCCGCTATGAACGTGGCATCTGAGGGGTAAAATGACGGGAAGTGGCACAATCACTGCTCTCTGTCATTGCACTCACTACTTTAAAAGAAACGCACTTCGTGACTAAGTAATTCGTCACAAAGCAAATTTTTTGGTAAAATTCAGCGTAGCAGCCAAATTGAATTTTCTAATAATTCGCTCATCACTAATGAGGATGGCTCAGGCGGCCAAATGGGAAGTTTCCCTGCAGGTTTTATGACCAGTCTGCCTCTGTACATGCATGGAGTACGGTTTTCATGCAGATTTAGGCCAAAA
This sequence comes from Bufo bufo, assembly GCF_905171765.1. Taxonomy (NCBI): domain Eukaryota; kingdom Metazoa; phylum Chordata; class Amphibia; order Anura; family Bufonidae; genus Bufo; species Bufo bufo. The sequence goes on along the minus strand of NC_053392.1, from coordinate 369,448,339 downwards.
CATATTGTGTTATTCTAATAATCCAGACAATTCCAGGATTGAACGGTATAATGCACCATTTCACAAGGCTAGAAGCAGAACACTGGGTGGAGACAGTCGGGATATTTGCTGTTCACATCATTCTTGGAGCTTCTCCTTCATTACAAGTGAGTTTCCAGAATCCAGAATATTTGATAACCCATGCCTCAGGTCCCATTGGTGCTGGATTAAAGGAATTTAACTGTACTAAAAAAATGCTAGTTATGCCCTAATATCTACAGATTTGGATCTTTATGCTGGCATTTGTTTCTATATGTATCAGAGATACAAACCAAATCCTTCTAGCGCGAGTGTCATATGTGTAACATTTACAACCCATTTGGTGTATAGTGTTTTTCTGTAAAAGCTCATTAAATAAGGGTTAGACAATGAAATGAATGGAGTCATCTGTTCCGGAGAGGGAGGTTTGTGACTCCACCATATGTGCTGTGCAAGTTGTCCCTGTGCTATAGACAGGTGAATATGAGCGTGACAGCTGTAAGTGTGAGTGCCTGTCAGATGTGTTCGACAACAACAGCTGTGTATACATGCATATTTATAACCTGTGTACACGCGTGTTCTCAGGAGTATGTGGAATGCAGTTTAGTAGTTCCGTACACTTCAGAAACTGTTTATCAGTATGATGTCAATGATAAAAGTAACTTACCAGCAGTCAGAGTCTCAAAATCGTTGAGCATGCGATAGGCAGTGCAAGGGTTAACACCGAGTGTTGCAGCGCTGAGACGAGAGATGTCTTTACTTACAGGAATGACTTGATTTAACTTGCAAACTGCTTCCGTTCTCCATGTACCTGTTGTTTAAGGAAACACTCTTTAAATGGGGTTGTCCTGCATTTTTCATGCCAGGGTCTGAATACTTTGTAATTGCATCTAATAAAAATTTTTTTGTATAGGCACTAATTATTCAATGAAATCTATTGCTATAGCTCCACCTGCTGTTTGCTGTATTCCTTATTCCTCTGTCCACCTCAGTAACATCTCTGAGGTGGTCACACATGCTCAGTTCTATCGTTCAACTGTCACCAATGGTATTTACTGTTAGAAGCTGTGCCAGTTACAGTTACCCCTGAGCTATGGTAGAGAGAGCTGCATCAGAAAGGATATGCCCTCTAAAAAAGGATATGCCCTCTGAGCTGCCTGAATTAAATATAGCAGAGCAGGGCTAGATTTTTGCGTGGCGACTTATAGTTTTCATTGATATCATTGGGGTAAATAACATTTTTTTATCGCTTGTTTTGTCAGTGGTGAACAGGGCCGTCTTTAACAAGGGGCAAAAGGGGCAGCTGCCCCGGGCCCAGTTGCTCCTGGGGGGCACAAGGCAGCTGCCTCTTGAGCCCTGCTAGCCACTTCCCCGGGTGTCAGGCTGTCAGCTACACAGGGGGTGCTGCCATGCTATTCCTGCCGGCCGGCACTCCAGGCAGCGTACTGTTAGAGCGGTGATTCTCTAGGACCTTAGATGACATCATCACCATGTGACCAGTAACCTAGCAATATTACTGGTCACATGGCTATGAGGTCATCAAGGTCCTACCAGGAGTGTTGCTGTAGAAGTTTCCCTTAACTGTGGAGCTTTTTTTGTGAAGATTACATCAGAAAAAGGTGACAGGGGCTGTTATGCTAATATACTGTAAACTACTGTATAGTGGGGTGCTGTATAGTGTGGGGGCCTGTATACTGTGGGGGCCTTTATACTGTGGGGGGCTGTATAGTGTGGGGGGCTGTATAGTGTGGGGTGCTGTATACTGTGGGGGGGCTGTATAGTGTGGGGGGCTGTATAGTGTGGGAGCCTGTATACTGTGGGGGCCTGTATACTGTGGGGTGCTGTATAGTGTGGGGGCCTGTATACTGTGGGGGGATGTATAGTGGGGGCCTGTATAGTGTGGGGGCCTGTATAGTGTGGGGGCCTGTATAGTGTGGGGGGCTTTATAGTGTGGGGGCCTGTATACTGTGGGGGCCTGTATAGTGTGGGGGCCTGTATACTGTGGGGGGCTGTATAGTATGGGGTGCTGTATAGTGTGGGGGCCTGTATAGTGTGGGGGCCTATATAGTGTGGGGGGCTGTATAGTGTGGGGGGCTGTATACTGTGGGGGGCTGTATACTGTGGGGGGGGGGCTGTATACTGTGGGGGGGGGGGGCTGTATACTGTGGGGGGCTGTATACTGTATACTGTGGGTGCTATATATTGTGGAGTGCTATACTGCTGTACTGTATACTGTGGGGGGCTGTATACTGTGGGTGCTGTATATTGAGTGCTATATTGTATAGTGTGGGGGGCTGTATACTGTATACTGTGGGTGATGTATATTGTGGAGTGCTATACTGCTGTACTGTATACTGTGGGAGGCTGTATACTGTGGGGGGCTGTATACTGTATACTGTGGGTGCTGTATATTGTGGAGTGCTATACTGCTGTACTGTATAGTGTGGGGGCTGTATAGTGTGGGGTGCTGTATCGTGTATAGTTTGGGGTGCTGTATACGGTGAGGTGCTCCACTGCTCCACTGTATACTGTGAGGTGTTGTATACTGTGGGCTGCTATACTGCTCTACTATATACTGTGAGGTACTGTATAGTGTGGGGTGCTATACTGCATACTGTGTGGGGCTGTATACTGTGGGCTGCTATACTGCTCTACTATATACTGTGGGGTACTGTATAGTGTGGGGTGCTATACTGCATACTGTGTGGTGCTGTATACTATAGGGTGCTATACTGCATACTGTGGGGTGCTGGGGTTCACTGTAACACTAGGATGAGCCGAGCCCTGGTCTCCTTCCTGCCGAGCGGTGCCCACTTCCATCCTGAGCCCAGCTGCCCAGAGCACTGATCCTGAGCCGCTGGAGTCTTCAGAACTGGAAGTATTTACAGTCATTCACTGTACTCTACCAGATGTGTGGATTTTTTGTGTGTGTGTTGTGGTGGAGGGCGTGATTGCCTACTAAGGTGTGGGAAGGCGAGATCCAGGGGGCCCAAGTAAATTTTTGCCCAGGGTCCAATCAATATTAAAGACGGCCCTGGTGGTGAATAAGAATAAATTAGCAATTCTGGAAGTTTTTTTGTGGTTTTTTTTTAACAACATTCACTGTAGGGAATAATTTACATGATATTTGTGTAGTGCAGGTAGTTATGGACGCTTTGATACTAAACATGTGGGGTAGATTTTTATTTTTGCAATGGATTTTTTTATTGGAATATTTTTTAATAATTTTTTTTTTTTACTTTTTCTAACCACTTAATAGTCCCACAAGGAGACTATAACAGGCAATCTTTTGATTGCTCATAAAATTCAATAGGCTATTGCATGTTAATGTCAGTGCGCAGCTTGCTAGAGAACACTTAAAGTAGAACCCCGGCAAAATGTTTATTCTCTGACCTGCTAGAAAGTGATGTCATGTGATCTACAACTAACACAGGACAGGAAGTCAGTTACTTCTCTATTCATTCCTATGAGACTGAGGCTCCCATAGGAATTTATAGAGAAACTGACTTCCTGTCCGCACATAAGACACTGTGTCTAAAAGTCTGATTGCTGGTCACATGACACAGAAGCAGAAGGGAGGTTATAACTCACAAATACAGCCACTGACGAGAAGATTACATTCACTACAGATTACTTCATGTACCAGGTCATAGAATAACATTTTTGGTGGGAGTTCTTCTTTAAGATAGGCTTGGGCCTACACCAGGTCCCAGCCTGCCTATACACATATTGGCACCCCGTGATCACATTTGTGGGGTGTCGATGGGAGACAGAGGGAGTCTGCTCCCCCTGTCAAGGCTTACATGCGGCGGGTGTCATTGCCCGTGTACATTTTAGTAAATAATTTATTTCCGATAAAATAACAATTCTGGAGAATCATTTGCATTGTGTAGTTTCTATTTTATTCCTCATAGAAATTCATGAAAAAAGGTTTTACCAGTTGGGGGGATGTTCCTACACACACGGAGACATTCCAATCAGTGCGGACAGTATTACACTGATTGGAATGATTGCTTGACTCCTTTAGGGGAATGATAACACCTAGTTGTCAATTTATTCATGAATATTAAGAAGGAATAACAGAGGAACACCACAGTGCAGAGTCAAAAGATGTTCCAGAATAGTCATGGGAAAGAGAAGATGTAAGGAGAAGAGGTTACAGGTCTTCTCTGTCACAGCTGTGTTCCTTGACTTCCCCATACTCCATGTGGTTGACCAAAACAGATATGTTATTTTCATAGGAGGGGTAAGATAAGAGGCAGCTCTACACCTCTGAAGCTGCTTATCTACTGAGAAACCAAAGGATCATATGAATAGAGGAACTTCTATCTGCATTACAATAACCCACAGCTGTAAGCTTTTCATAGCATGACAGTCGCCACAATAAGTCATGCAATGTCATGGTGCAATAATCAAGATAAAGATTGTGCTACAGGTGCACTTAAATGGAAGCTTGGGTCATGTCCAAAAATTTTGTCATGCACCCCTATGTACTGAACTAAAGGGTGAAATTTTGAAACCAATAGCTTTGAGTGGTGTCAGTGTGCTGAAAATGAGTTTAGATGGGTCTTGTGACACACTTCACTGGTGTTGATAAGATCTGTCGCAAAGGAAGATGGCCACCAGTTCCTGGCTTAAAGGGGTTCTCCAGGAATTAAGAAAATGAAAATAATTAAATATTACTTTATAATAAATATATTCCGAAATACCTTTCATTATTAATAATCGCTCATTTTTTCTGGGGAGCAGTTATCAGAGGAAACAAAATGGTACATACAAAACCTGTCCTAATCACACTGCAGGACAAGTTACTTCAGAACACTGAAGTAAAGAGCTGTCTCATCCTCCTCTCTGCTCTGCTTGTCAGGGATTATGATCCTGAATACAGATGATAAGATATTCAGCTGAATCTCTGGGGAATTTGGTTCATGAGGAGAAATGAAGTACAGAGAGGATGGTAATGGAGACTGCATACAAGTGCTGTTGCTCATTATCTTCCCATGTCTCTTCATCATCTCCATTCCCACAGAGATTCACCTGTATTCAGGATCATAATCCCTGACAAGTAGAGCAGAGAGGAGGATGAGGCAGCCCTTTAGGTCAGTGTCCTGAAGTAACTTGTCCTGCTGTGTGATAAGGACAGGTTTTGTGTGCACTAATAGGATGGTGGCCATTTTATTTCTCCTAATGATTGCTCCCTAGAAAAAACGAGCTATTTTAACATATGAAAGGTATTTGGTAGTGTTGGGCGAGCACTTTTTTTAGCCAAACACTTTTTTACCCGAGCATCCCGATACTCGGCACATTGCGGTGTTTGGCCGAACACCACGTGTGCTCGAGCGCGATGCTCGAGTGTCCTCCCCGCACGTTTGTTGGCTGCTACACAGCCAATAAACATGCGCGGAGGTACTGGCACTTACTGTAATGCCATAGCCATGTTGGCTACTAGCATTACAGTGATAGGCTGGCCGGAACACGTCATCGGGTGCTATATAGCACCCGATGACACGTGGTTCGGCTCAGTCTTAGTCAGAGAGAGCTGCAGCAGAAGGGAAAGATAGTGTAGGGACAGGAATTGGTTTGTTTGTTAGGCAGGTTTTACTGGTGAAAGGTGTTAGAGACCCAAAAGTCCTTTTAAGGACTATTGTTTTATCTGGCTGCCATATATATTATTAGCGCAACCTGCGCTAAAATGCGTGTAATTGTTTGGCTGCTGCTGACAGTGACACAACCTCTGCTACATCTATTGTGTTACATTTGCGCTGTGAAATTCAGTGCGATTGTTTGGCCGCTGGTGACAGCAACATTACCTGCGCTACATCTCCAGTATAACGTTAGCGCATCCTAAATATCAGTGACATTCAATCAATTTTTTTCGCTGCTGATGGCAGAGACATTACCTGTGCTACATCTCCTGTATAACGTTTACCCATCCTAAATATCAGTGACATTCAGTCTAATTTTTTCGCTGCTGGTGGCAGCGACATTACCTGTGCTACATCTCCTGTATAACGTTTGCACATCCTAAATATCTGTGACATTCAGTTTAATTTATTTGCGCATACACTTACAAAACCTGCGCTACTGTACGTGTGACATACTTGCAAGCATATGCGCCATTTAATATGCTCAAGGCGAACAGTATGGGAAAGGGAAGTGGCCATGCTGCTGATGGTGCATGCAGAGGCCGTGGCCCTGGGCGCGGTGAAACTGTGCCTACTGCCAGAGCACAAGAAACACACTCATTCACTATACCTAGCTTCATGTCCCAGTTTGCAGGGCGGTGTAGGACACCACTCTCGAAGTCACACCAGTACGACCAGGTGGTTGGTTGGATTGCAGAAGATAATGCATCCAGTCGGTTAGCACCACCCTGTCTTTCACAAAGTCCAGTCTCAGTAGCCAAGAGTCTGATCAACAGAATCCTCACCCTGATCCTCCTCCCTTCCACCATGGAGAGTCTTGGCAAACAAGTGATCCCACACTTGGATATTCAGAGGAGCTCTATTCAGAGCCATTCCTTGATTTGGGCCTCTTGCCAAGCCCACTTGAAGAGGGACATGAGGAGATCTTGTGTACTGATTCCCAAACTCTTGAGCATCCACAGTCAGAAGATGACGGAGGGAATGGCAATTAGTGTTTCACAAGGTTGATGATGAGGATGAGACACAGTTTTCAATAAGTGAGGTTCTTGTTAGGAGGATGACCATAGTAAGGAAGTGGAAGAGGAGGTGGTGGACGATGAAATCACTGACCCAACCTGGGAAGGTGGCAAGCCGAGCGAGGACAGCAGTACAGAGGGGGAGGGATCCGCAGCACCGCAACAGGCTGGGAGAGGTAGTGGGGTGGCAAAAGGGAGAAGGTGGGCCACACCAAACAGGCCTGCAACTGTTCCCCAAAGCACCCCCTTGCGGCAATCTCCCTTGCCAAGGGGTAGGTGTTCCGCAGTCTGGCGCTTTTTTGAGGAAAGAGCGGATGATAAAAGAATTGTCATTTGCAACCTGTGCCATACCAAAATGAGCAGGGGCTTGAACACTAGCAACCTTATCACCACCAGCATGATCCGCCACATGGCATCAATGCACCCTAATAGGTGGGCCGAACGCCTGGCTCCACAATCAGTGTCTGCGGGTCACACCACTGCCTCCTCTTCCCCTGTGTTACGTGCTGACCAATCCCCTGTCAAAGACGCAGGCCCGGACGCCGGACGCCCTGCACCTGGACCCTCACAAGCATCATCATCTACCACATCCACTTATGTGTCCCAGCGCAGCGTACATATGTCCATACCCCAGGCCTTTGAACAAAAGCGCAAATACCCAGCCACCCACCCACAATCCATAGCACCAAATGCGTATCTTTCCATATTGCTGGCCCTGGAAATGTTGCCATTTAGGCTTGTGGACACCAAGGCTTTCCACAGCCTGATGGAAGTAGCCATCCCTTGTTACTCAGTCCCCAGCCACCACTATTTTTCCCGGTGTGCCATCCCCGCCTTACACCAGCATGTGTCCTGTAACATCACCCATGCACTGACCAGCGCAGTTATTCGGAAGGTCCACTTAACGACAGACACATGGACAAGTGCTTGTGGACAGGGATGCTACATTTCCCTGATGGCACACTGGGTGAACATTGTGGAGGCTGCGGGCGAGTCGTACCCTGGAATGGCACAGGTACTACCGACGCCAAAGATTTCGGGCCCTACTTGCATCAGGATTTCCACCACCATCTACATTAGTGGCTACAACCCCCCCCCCCTCCCCTTCTCCTCCACCTCCTCCACCTCCTCCTCCACTTCCACCTTTGAATTATCATCTTGCAGCACCAGTCACCCATCAGTCAGTAGCTGGAAGGAGTGTAGCACTGCAGTGGGGAAGCGGCAACAGGCCGTGCTGAAACTTATTTGCTTAGGTGACAAACAGCACACCGCCGCAGAGCTGTGGCAGTGTATAAGAGACCAGACTGAGCTGTGGCTCTCACCAGTCAACCTACAATTAGGCATGGTTGTGTCTGATAATGGCCGTAACTTGGTCGCGGCTTTGAAGCTTGGCGGGCTCACACACATACCATGCCTAGCCCACGTGTTAAACTTAGTGGTTTAGCGATCTCTGAAAAAATAACCCAATTTTCCTGAGCTACCGTGTGTGCCCATTTCCGAAAGTCATCTACAGCTGCCACTGGTCTGGCAGCGCTGCAGCAGCGCTTGCAATTGCCAGCTCACCGACTGTTGTGCAACGTGAGCATGCGCTGGAACTCCACGTTACACATGCTGACCAGGCTTTGTGAGCAGCAGAGTGCAGTAGTGGAATACCAGCTTTAATATGGTCGTCACATTTCCATTTAGCTTCCGTTCTTCACAAGCGAGGAGTGGGCATAGATGTCTGACCTTTGTGAGGTTTTACGCAACTTTGAGGAACCAACACATATGTAACCATTCAACTTCTGTGTCTACTGAAACGCTCGCTACTCACAATGAAGGTGGACGCTTTGCATGCGAAAGAGGTGGAAATAGGGGAAGACAGTACACAGGGTGATAGCCAGACCACCCTCCGTTTGTCTTCTCAGCATGAATTGGATGATGAGGAGGAGGAGGAGCAAGAGACGGTTGCCTCCGCTACAGAGGGTAGTAACCATAGCAGGTTTATTCCCTCTGTTCAGCCTGCATGGGCCAAAGGAGGAAGAGGATGAGAAGATTGAGAGTCATCCTCCTGATGAGGACAGCAAAGTCTTGTCTGTTGAGACTCTGGCACACATGGCTGACTTTGTGAGAGCAAAGCCAAGGCAACGATCTCCAAGGCCTGGGACAGTTTCATGACACCCTGCCAGCCCCCTCACCCTGATGCGCGGCCTAGTGTCACAAGGAGAGAAAAGTTTTGGAAGATGGTGAAGGAATACGTAGCAGACCGTGTCAGCGTCTTCAATGATCCCTCTGTGCCTTACAACTATTGGTTGTCCAAGCTGGACACGTGGCATGAACTGGAGCTCTACGCCTTGGAGGTGCTGGCCTGCCCTGCCGCCAACGTTTTGTCAGAGCGGGTATTTAGTGCTACTGGGGGCATAATAACTGATAAGCGCATCCGACTGCCAACTGAAAATGCTTACAGATTGACTCAAGGCCTGGATTGCCCCTGACTTCTCTACTCCACCAGAGGAAAGCGGCTGAACATAAAGACACTTTAAATATGGCTTTTATGGTGTATTGAATACACTGTATTCCCATGCACCCCTTCCACCACAAAAAAGGGTATATGGTTCAATCTTCATTTTCTCGTCCTCCTCCTCCATTATATCAACATGCTTATTAGGCTGCCCTTGCCCTTAATATTTTAGATGGTCAGATCAGCAGCAGACGCTCATCCCTAATGTTTTAGAAGGTCAGATCATTAGCAGACCCTCACCCCTAATGTTTTAGGAGGTCAGATCAGCAGCAAACCCTCACCCCTAATTTTTTAGATGGTCAGATCAGCAGCAGGCCCTTGCCCCTAATGTTTTAGATGGTCAGCTTAGCAGCAGACCCTCACCTCTAATTTTTTAGATGGTCAGATCAGCAGCAGGCCCTCGCCCCTAATGTTTTAGAAGGTCAGCTGAACAGCAGACCCTCACCCCTAATGTTTTAGAAGGTCAGATCAGCAGCAGACCCTCACCCCTAATGTATTTGATGATCAGATCAGCAGCTGTCACAGTCATATTGGTGTTTGATGCGGTTGCAGACTCGTTGCTTGGCAACGTGTAGTTTGTGGTTTGCACGTGCACTTTCCCTTTAAGTTGTGTCTCTCTGCTGTGTGGTGTGCGTGGGGTTAATATCCTGACTTGGTTAGATCAGGGTGTGGTCTCTTCTAGCTATTTAGCCTTTGCTTGTAGCTTGGAGTTTAGTTGTGCTCTAGCCTTGCTGTGGGTTGGAAGCTATGCTCCATTCTGTGGCTATTCCATCTGCCCAGTCTTTGAGGGCCACCTTGTTAAACATCTAGGTCCTTGCCTATGTCTACCCTTCCCCATTGTTATGTGTGGTGCTGCACTTAAGGGTTGATGTTTGTCTAGTTGTTTGTTCCATGTGTGGTTTGTCTATGGTGTGGTTGATCCCGCATGGTTGCTAGATATGTCCTGTTTGTTGTACCTCCGGAAGGGGGTCCCTGGGGTTCCCCTGAGGGGGAACTACAAGACAGCAAGCTGTGGCTTCCGGTAAGTCATCTTGTCATTCTGTTGTCTGTGGTCATCTGGCCACAAGATACTTACCTGACAATCAGTTGTTGCTTGCTGTCTCCTCCTTGTTACTAGGCCCGTGGGAGACTCCAATTTATCGCTGTCATGGATGAATCGGCTGTCTTTTATTCCTGACTTCCATATTGCAGGGACCGATAGGGTCAGTAGGGCCTAGGTTCGAGAGTATGAGCCCCCCTACCATCGAGGGTGGCTTATACAGTCAGGAGGTCAGGGATAGGATGAGGATGGCAATAGGAGGTGTCCTTCTCCCTTATCCTGGCTTCCAGGCATAGTGGCTTTCCTTAATTTCAGACTTTGGATGGTGGGGAGTTTCCCCCGCTCCCCACCGTGACAGCAGCAGGCCCTCGCCCCTAATGATTTAGAGGGTCACCAGCATGCCCTTGCTCCTAATGTTTTTGAGGGTCACCAGCAGGCCATCGATCATAATTTTTCAAGGGTGTGTATGATGCCCTCCTTTATGTGTTATAAAGGGTGTATTGGAGTGCCGGTTCCTTGTAAGTTTTGGCAGCCCTTTCACTTAGTGCATAGGCTTTATGAGTGTAGGAGTCCCACTACCTGAATAATTGTACCACAATGTGAATGAGGCCCTCTTTTATGTGATATACAGGTTGTATTGGAGTGCCTCTTTCTTGTAATTTTTGGCAGCACTTGCACTTTATATACAAGTAAATATACAGGAAAGAATGCTTCCTAACAATTTTTCCTCTAAAATCGATTTTATCTTCGGTTTGGTGCGTATTATTGTCAGTCTGTAAAAGTGGCGTACTACTCGGACAACATCGCTCGTAGCAGCGACCTGGGAGTCCAAGATGCATCCAGACATCCTCCCCATGCTGTTCCCGAACCATTTCAGTGGTGTTTCCATCAATTTCTAACCTTTTCCTATGAACCTCCCCTCTTCAGAGCAGGGGGTGCTTGGTTTAATGCTCCGGTTCTTCAATTGACTTCCATTGTGATCGGGTGCTCTGGCGAGCACCAAAGCATCCCAAAAGGTTCTACTTGAGCACCCGGGCACCCGAGCACTTTGGTGCTCGATAAACACTAGTATTTAGGAATATATTTATTATAAAATAATATTTAACCTCCTCAGGACCGCCGTACGCAGGATTGCGTCTTTGCGGCGGTCCTGTTGTTCTGGGTGGACGCGCCGGTGCGTCCTCTCGCGAGACGCGAGATTTCGTGCATTGCCGGCCCGCGCATGCGCATCGCGGGCCGGCAAAAGTTAAAGAAGTATTTCGTCACCAGCCTGCCAGCCACGATCATTGGCTGGCAGGCTGGCGATTTTCAAAAAATCAAATCAGAAGCCAGATAACAGATCATATTTACTAATATGATCTGTTATATGGCTTCTCTGCTCCTCTGCTGGTCCTTTTCGTCGGTTGGATCCAGCAGAGGAGCAGACTTCACTGTGAGTACCCACCAAACACTACCCTTAGCCCCTGATCACCTTCCATCACCCCCATCATCCTAATTAACCCCTTGATCGCCCCTGTCAATCACTTAGTGAAAGACAAAAAGTGATCAGTGTAAACTGTCACTTTTTTTTTTTCACTGGTATTGGCTGTTAGGTTTTAGGGATAGTTTAGGCCCCTTGGTTAGATAGTTAGCGTCAGTTAGCGACCAGCCCACCGCACCGCAGTCACTTTTATTCGCTGTTTAGCGTATCGCTAATCAGCATTTGTACTTTTATAGTATCTGTAAGTGATCAAAACTGATCACGGTCAGATCTATAATAGTATTAGTGTCACCTTAGCTCGCCCTCCACTCAAAACGCAGTGTTTGCCCGATCAGGCCTGATCGGTCGCCCACACGTGCGTTCACCCACACCCGCCCCACCGCAGTGACAAAAAAAAATTTGTTTTTTGATCACTGCACATTCACTTTACACGCACTGCGGCGATAAAAAAATCAGTTTTGATATTTTTTATCAACCGCAGCGGCCTCCGGTACTTCGCTAGCCTCCCCTTTGTAAGACAGGCTTGCTTTTTTTCTTGGGTAGTCTCAGGGAATACCCCTAAATTTAGTAGTCCAAAATGTCAAACAGGGGGTATTCTTCTGAAGAGGCCTACAGGATTCTGACCCAGTCGGATGAGGAGTGGGAACCCTCATCTGACGAATCTAGCGGGTCAGAATATGAACCTGTGGAAAGCAGTGGCTCTCTGACCCAAAGTTCGGACGAGGAGGTGGAGGTCCCTGGCAGCACCAGGCGTACCCGGCCCCGTGTCGCTAGACCACAGGTTATGCAGGATCCGCTTCAAGAGCAGCAGAGTGGGGCTGTCGCTGCCGGATCACGTGGTGAGGCATACACCAGCAGCGCAGCCCTTCCTGGACCTAGTACCAGCACTGCCGTACAACATGGTGACGTGGCGAGCACCAGAAGGGCAGTTGAAGCTGGTACGGTGGCACGTGCACTAGTTACCCCGTCGCAGCCACCGCGCAGACAGGCCCGTAGAGCCCCTAGAATCCCTGAGGTGCTGGCAAACCCTGATTGGCAGTCACCAACTTCAGCCGCACCTGTAGTTCCCCCTTTCACCGCCCAGTCTGGAGTTCGGGTTGAGACGGCTCAAATCGGTTCGGCCCTGGGATTTTTTGAGCTGTTCTTGACTGCGGAGCTCTTGGACTTGGCAGAGACCAACCAATATGCCACACAATTTATATCCGCCAACCCGGGAAGCTCTTATGCCCAGTCTTTCCGGTGGAAACCAGTCCAAGTTTCCGAACTTAAAATTTTTCTGGGCCTTCTCCTCAACATGGGTCTAACTAAAAAGCATGAATTGCGGTCATATTGGTCCACGAACCCGATTCATCACATGCCCATGTTCTCTGCTGCTATGTCCAGGACACGATTTGAGACCATCCTGCGTTTCCTGCACTTTAGCGACAACACCACCTCTCGTCCCAGAGGCCACCCAGCTTTTGACCGGCTCCACAAAATTCGGCCCCTCATAGACCATTTCAACCAGAAATTTGCAGATTTGTATACCCCCGAGCAAAACATCTGCGTAGACGAGTCCCTAATACATTTTACCGGGCGCCTTGGCTTCAAACAATACATCCCAAGCAAGCGTGCCCGGTATGGGGTCAAATTGTATAAGCTCTGTGAAAGGGCCACAGGCTATACCCACAAATTTCGGATCTATGAGGGAAAAGATCAGACCCTGGAGCCGGTCGGTTGCCCTGACTACCTGGGGAGCAGTGGGAAGACAGTCTGGGACTTGGTGTCACCCTTATTCGGCAAGGGGTACCATCTTTATGTGGACAATTTTTACACAAGTGTGGCCCTCTTTAGGCATTTGTTTCTAGAACGGATTTGCGCCTGTGGCACCGCGCGAACTAGTCGCGTGGGCTTCCCCCAACGGCTTGTAACCACCCGTCTTGCAAGGGGGGAGAGGGCTGCCTTGTGTAACGAAGAACTGCTCGCGGTGAAATGGAGAGACAAGCGTGACGTTTACATGCTCTCCTCCATTCACGCAGACACGACAATCCAAATTGAAAGGGCAACCCGTGTCATTGAAAAGCCCCTCTCAGTCCACGACTATAATGCCCTCATGGGAGGGGTGGACTTCAATGACCAGATGTTGGCTCCCTATTTAGTTTCCCGCAGAACCAGACGCTGGTATAAGAAGGTGCCTTTATATTTAATTCAATTGGCTGCCTATAATAGTTTTGTTCTCTACAGTAAGGCTGGGAGAACAGGATCCTTCCTCAAATTCCAGGAAGAGATCATCGAGAACCTCATTTATCCGGGAGGTTCCGTGGCCCCATCCACCAGTGTAGTTAGCCGTCTACACGAGCGACATTTCCCCAGTGTCGTTGCTGGTACCTCAACCCAACCGCCACCCCGAAATAAATGTCGTGTCTGTAGCAGGAGTGGAATAAGGCGTGACACCCACTATTTCAGTCCTGACTGTCCGGACCACCCTGCCCTATGCTATGGTGAGTGTTTCCGGAAGTGCCACACACAGGTACACCTAGCATAGGGATCACATCTCACCAGGACAGGCACACAGGGCTATTAGGGCCCTTTCTCTCACAGCTGCTGCAAACCTCTCCTTTCACCTGGGATAAAGTGCATAACGTACTTCGCCACATCTTTGGGCGATTTGCGCTTTGCACATTGTCCCATGGGGAAGGAGAGGTTTGTTCTATAAAACTAAAAAAAACTAAACAAAAAAAAAAATTACCGGTAAGTAAAAAAGTTTAAAAAGTTAAAAAAAGTTAATATGTTCTGTTCTAAAGTTAATAAAGTTATTGCTTTGCGGCCTGGTTTTTTCTTTTTTTTTTTTTTTTTTTTTTACCTTCCAGGTGGACCAACCGATCGACCAGCTGCAGCACTGATGTGCATTCGGACAGAAGCATTGCGCTGCTGTCAGATTACACGCAAGTCGGCGTATGCGGCGCTGCAAGACGAGATTTCTCCTCTGCAGTAAAAGATATGTTTGCCGAGGCATATGAGCTGAGGAGGTGGCGGTGTTCATATACTTTGGCAAACACTTTGTATATATAAAAAAAAAAATCCCGGCAATGATTTATTCATCCACATCGATTGATGTGAATGGAGAAATCTGGTTTGCCAGGGCATACGAGCTGAAGTGGGTATGGATGTTGGGCGGAGCTCCTATGTCCTGGCAGACGCCTTTCCCCTCCTTTTTCTTTTTTTGGCAGAGATTTTTTCATCCACATTGATCGATGCGAATGAAGAAATCTGTGCCGTTCATTTTTTTCTTTCAGCCCAGAGGCTGAACGGAAAAAAAAAATCTCATTACCCGTATGCTCAATATAAGGAGAATAGCAGAAACTCCTAATGCTGGGCATACATGTAATGATTGCGGAGACCCTCAAATGCCAGGGCAGTACAAACACCCCACAAATAACACCATTTTGGAAAGAAGACACCCCAAGGTATTCGCTGAGGGGCATATTGAGTCCATGAAAGATTGAAATTTTTGTCCCAAGTTAGCGGAAAGGGAGACTTTGTGAGAACAAAATCAAAAAAATCAATTTCCGCTAACTTGTGCCAAAAATTTTTTTTTTCAATGAACTCGCCATGCCCCTCATTGAATACCTTGGGGTGTCTTCTTTCCAAAATGGGGTCACATGTGGGGTATTTATACTGCCCTGGCATTTTAGGGGCCGCAAAGCGTGAGAAGAAGTCTGGTATCCAAATGTCTAAAAATGCCCTCCTAAAAGGAATTTGGGCCCCTTTGCCCACCTAGGCTGCAAAAAAGTGTCACACATCTGGTATCTCTGTATTCAGGAGAAGTTGAGGAATGTGTTTTGGGGTGTCTTTTTACATATACCCATGCTGGGTGAGATAAATATCTTGGTCAAATGCCAACTTTGTATAAAAAAATGGGAAAAGTTGTCTTTTGCCAAGATATTTCTCTCACCCAGCATGGGTATATGTAAAATGACACCACAAAACACATTCCCCACCTTCTCCTGAGTACGGAGATACCAGATGTGTGACACTTTTTTGCAGCCTAGGTGGGCAAAGGGGCCCACATTCCAAAGAGCACCTTTCGGATTTCACAGGTCATTTACCTACTTACCACACATTAGGGCCCCTGGAAAATGCCAGGGCAGTATAACTACCCCACAAGTGACCCCATTTTGGAAAGAAGACACCCCAAGGTATTCCGTGAGGGGCATGGCAAGTTCCTAGAATTTTTTATTTTTTGTCACAAGTTAGTGGAAAATGATGATTTTTTTTTTATTTTTTTTTTCATACAAAGTCTCATATTACACTAACTTGTGACAAAAAATAAAAACTTCCATGAACTCACTATGCCCATCAGCGAATACCTTGGGGTCTCTTTTTTCCAAAATGGGGTCACTTGTCGGGTAGTTATACTGCCCTGGCATTCTAGGGGCCCAAATGTGTGGTAAGGAGTTTGAAATCAAATTCTGTAAAAAATGACCTGTGAAATCCGAAAGGTGCTCTTTGGAATATGGGCCCCTTTGCCCACCTAGGCTGCAAAAAAGTGTCACACATCTGGTATCTCCGTACTCAGGAGAAGGTGAGGAATGTGTTTTGGGGTGTCATTTTATATATACCCATGCTGGGTGAGAGAAATATCTTGGAAAAGACAACTTTTCCCATTTTTTTATACAAAGTTGGCATTTGACCAAGATATTTATCTCACCCAGCATGGGTATATGTAAAAAGACACCCCAAAACACATTCCTCAACTTCTCCTGAGTACGGGGATACCAGATGTGTGACACTTTTTTGCAGCCTAGGTGGGCAAAGGGGCCCATATTCCAAAGAGCACCTTTCGGATTTCACAGGTCATTTTTTACTGAATTTGATTTCAAACTCCTTACCACACATTTGGGCCCCTAGAATGCCAGGGCAGTATAACTACCCCACAAGTGACCCCATTTTGGAAAGAAGAGACCCCAAGGTATTCGCTGATGGGCATACTGAGTTCATAGAACTTTTTATTTTTTGTCACAAGTTAGTGGAATATGAGACTTTGTAAGAAAAGAAAAAAAAAAGAAAAAATCATCATTTTCCGCTAACTTGTGACAAAAAATAAAAAGTTCTATGAACTCACTATGCCCATCAGCGAATACCTTAGGGTGTGTACTTTCCGAAATGGGGTCATTTGTGGGGTGTTTCTACTGTCTGGCCATTGTAGAACCTCAGGAAACATGACAGGTGCTCAGAAAGTCAGAGCTGCTTCAAAAAGCGGAAATTCACATTTTTGTACCATAGTTTGTAAACGCTATAACTTTTACCCAAACCATTTTTTTTTTTTTACCCAAACATTTTTTTTTATCAAAGACATGTAGAACAATAAATTAAGAGCAAAATTTATATATGGATCTCGTTTTTTCTGCAAAATTTGACAACTGAAAGTGAAAAATGTCATTTTTTTGCAAAAAAATTGTTAAATTTCGATTAATAACAAAAAAAGTAAAAATGTCAGCAGCAATGAAATACCACCAAATGAAAGCTCTATTAGTGAGAAGAAAAGGAGGTAAAATTCATTTGGGTGCTAAGTTGCATGACCGAGCAATAAACGGTGAAAGTAGTGTAGGTCAGAAGTGTAAAAAGTGGCCTGGTCTTTCAGGGTGTTTAAGCACTGGGGGCTGAGGTGGTTAAGTATTTTCATTTTCCTAATTCCCAGAGAACCCCTTTAAACAACTACTTTGACATTGTGAGTTTGAAGGAAGGTGGCAGTGGTGAGGGGGGTGGACAGCTTTTACCTTTTTTTGCAGAGTGTGTTAAAGGGATATTTCCATCAGAAGAGGGTTAATTGTTTTAAACTCAATATTCATAAAAGACACATAAGATTTTTTTGGCCTTTTCTTTTTCACATTGAAAATTAAATACAAAATGTTACTCTTCTGAAGCAGTCAGATCAGGGAGGTAAAACTCCAATATAGCTAGGGAACCCATAGCCAGTTTATTGCTGCTATTAGGGAAATATGTTATCTACTAGTAAAATAGTACATTAGTAGATTTGAAAACAGTATGACAGCTCTATTGTTCTCTTGATAGGCCTAGATAAAGATGTTCACAGATAAGCATTGCACTTATCAGTGTAATGTGTGATGCTTTAGGCCTCTTTCACACGGGTGTTGCGGGAAAAGGTGCGGGTGCGTTGCGGGAACATGCGCGATTTTTCCGCGCAAGTGCAAAACATTGTAATGCTTTTTGCACGCACATGAGAAAAATTGGCATGTTTGGTACCCAAACCCGAACTTCTTCTCAGAAGTTCGGGCTTGGGATTGGTGTTCTGTAGATTGTATTATTTTCCCTTATAACATGGTTATAAGGGAAAATAATAGCATTCTGAATACAGAATGCATAGTACAATAGCGCTGGAGGGGTTAAAAAAAATAAACTAAAAATTTAACTCACCTTAATCCACTTGATCGCGCAGCCCGGCTTCTCTTCTGTCTTCTTCTTTGCTGTGTGCAGGAAAAGGACCTGTGGTGACGTAACTCCGGTCATCACATGGTCCGTCACATGATCTTTTACCATGGTGATGGATCATGTGATGACCGGAGTGACGTCGCCACAGGTTCTTTTCCTGCACACAGCAAAGAAGAAGACAGAAGAGAAGCCGGGCTGCGCGATCAAGTGGATTAAGGTGAGTTACCGTACATTTAAAAAAATAATAATTTAACCCCTCCAGTGCTATTGTACTATGCATTCTGTATTCAGAATGCTATTATTTTCCCTTATAACCATGTTATAAGGGAAAATAATTATGATCGGGTCTCCATTACGATCATCTCCTAGCAACCGTGTGTGAAAATCGCACCGCATCCGCACTTGATTGCGGATGCTTGCGATTTTCACGCAAACCTCATTCATTTCTATGGAGCCTGCGTTGCGTGAAAAACGCACAAAGAGGAGCATGCTGCGATTTTCACGCAACGCACAAGTGATGCGTGAAAATCACTGCTTGTGTGCATAGCCCCATAGAAATGAACGGGTCCGGATTCAGTGCGGGTGCAATGCGTTCAATGCGTCACCCATCACCCTACCCTCCCTTGTCACAGTGAATGGTCTGACTGAACAAGTCATATAACATTCTCATATAGGCTTTTAATATGTGAGAAAAAAATGATAGTAATGTCCTATTAACCCTTTCAAGACCCTGGGATTTTTGTTTTGGTTTTTGTGTTTTAGTTTTTTTTTTTTTTTTACTCCCTGCCTTCTCAGAGCCATAACTATTTTATTTTGTTATTCACAAAACTAAAACTTAGGGGAAAAAAAAGATTTTTTTGCTTTACATTGCCATATTCTGACCCTCATAACTTTTTTTATATTTACATCTAAAGAGCTGTTTGGGGGTACTTTTTCTGCCATTTTTCCCTTCTTTACGGTATACGTAGATGTTAATAGTATGTGCAAATTATCTTAATTTTTTTATTATTTATTTTTATTATGGGGAATGAAAGATGATTTGAAATTTTAATTGCTTTTCTTCATATGAATTTTATTTTTTTTTAACTTTAAGTCCCCTTGGGGTCGTTTTGCAAGCAATTGCTAGATTGCTTGTTCCATAGACTGCAATGATTAGATTTTCCTATGGAGCCCTGCCACCTGTAGGCCTCTATAGGAACTACTGCTGTTCAATGTCCTTCAGAGGTACTGAGGCTACCACAAGGAATGAACGGCTCCCCCAGAGCAGTTTGGTGCCCAGGAGCACAGCACTTCTGAGGTAATTGATCACTGTATCTAAGTGGTTAATTGTCTGCGATCAGCATTATTGCCGGATGTAGACATTTGTCCCTGGTGTGTTAAACAGAGCCTTCTCAGTTCTGAAACTGGTGCCATCTTTAAAGACCCGACTTCTGCTGTACATGTACGGCGAAAGTCAGGAAGGGGTTATAGATGTACTTCATGTTTTCTCATGAGCTTCATTCCTACAGAGATTCAGCTAAAGTTCTTATCAGCTGTATTGAGGATCATAATCCCTGACAAGCAGAGCAGAGAGGAGGATGAGGCAGCTCTTTAGCTCAGTGTTGTGAAGTAACTTATCCTCCTATGTGATTAGGACAGGTTTTGTGTGCACCTATAGGATGGCAGCCATTTTATTTCTCTTAATAATTGTTCCTTAGCCAAAACGAGCTATTATAAGTTTATAACTAATGAAAGGCATTTGGGAATGTATTTATTATAAATTAATATTTAAGTTTTTTCATGTTCTTAATTCCCAGAGAACCCCTTTAAATACCTGGTTATGACATGACTCTATACAACCTGCCATTTGTATAGAGCAGTAATAGAGAAACTTCTTATGGGGCCCTTAGAAATCCAAAATACTCATCTAGTTTTAGAGGTGTAAAGGCTAAAGGTTTTAAAATGTATCTTAGACAACCTCTAAACATTTAATTACAAGAGCTCCGGTGTTTCATGAGATAGTAGAGAACACATGTAGAGCTTCTGGCTCCAGTAATGTTTGTTGTGCCATATTCGTCACTATTCAGCACTCATACTGACTGCTGTTGGAAAATAAATTTTGTTCTTTTTTTTTCATTGTATGTGCAGAGCATTAAATACAGTGAATTACAAAGTAATTTTACATTACCTCAGCAATCCCTTTAAGCATGAAATAGATTGGATTTGGAAAGTAATATTGCAACTTGATGTCTGCTCTATATTGTGTACTGAATGGTTACAGCGCTGCTGTGTGCTTATTGATTTGGTATATAGCTTGAACATTTTATTTTCTGTTGTGAATGATATTATTTTCTTGTTATTGGTATATCTGGAGGGTACACATTTCCTTCTAAGCTTCGGAAATCGACAGCTGCTATACTTACAATTTACTGAATATATTTGCAGCGTTTCCAATGACAGATACCGTAATACAGCAAATAAACCTGATATGCCTCATGCATTAGAACCATTAATTTTTTTTTTCTTTAGAAAGCAGTCAAAGATGGCACAAAGTATTATAAAGTTGGTTGGCTGGATATTGTCTATCATGTTCCTCTAGATTACTTACTTCAAGAGATGAGATACAGCTGTCTACCCCTGACAGCTGTGACACTTTCATTTCAGATGTTCCTGAAATTGGATATTCTTTACTAAAACTACCACCAAGTGAAATAATAGGCTCCAGTTCTAATGGATGACAGCCTAGGCCTTTTTATGAATACAATTATAGCTGCTTATATTGATGATAAATGTACGTCTCTCCATATTTTGACACTTATTTGCCTGGCACTAAAAGATGAATTATGATAGAAAGTAAAATGATTGATAGGAATGGTCATTAATAAACTGAACAGAGAGGCAAATAGCTGCTTTCTATAGGGAAGGAGTCCTCTAACTCAGAAGTGCCTATTCATATGAAGTTAATGAGTATTTAGTATGTGTTTGCTGGCACAGGATTTTAGATAGAACATCTCATCCCTATGATTTCAGAAGCCAAATGTCAGAACTTCACTTGTAGCATCTCCTCCTTCAAATATAGTAATATCTGTAAACTGGACTGTAGAATAGTCAGAACAAAGTAAAAAATGTGTCCTTTATATAAGTACCAGTAGCCAGGGGCGTAACTACCATAGCGGCAGACTATGCGACTGCTATGGGGCCCAGGGCAAGAGGGGGCCCAGTTGGGATCATCTCCTCTTCTACTGGGGGTGAAAACTTGGTCAGGACTCCACCCTCTAAAGGCACAACCTTTAGCAAATGAGGCAGTGGAAAAATGGCCCAAGGGTCACTGAAAGGGGTTTAGGCGGAAACCCTTCTGTCCTGTGTGGGGGGTCTAGTTTGATCCTTGCTATGGGGCCCTTACTTCTCTATGTACGTCATTGCCAGCAGCATAAATATAGGAAAATTGAAATATGTTACCAAGGGCATCAGTAAAGCTTGAAATGGTTGACACAACAATTAGCAGTGAAGCACTAAACCTCTGGTTCTTACCACATGTAGATAAAACTTTCCACACTCCAAATACCAAACTTCTATTGGAACAATCTCAGTTTGGGCAGCATGAATTCAAGTTAAAAATGTACTATATTCTATCAAATGCTATACAAAAGAGCAGGGTGCACCTAGCCTTTCTGCTGCCTGTAGTGAAACCAGAAACAGTGCATCCCCTCCCCAATGCCAATTTCTTAACCTAACCCTTTCCCTTCAGCCCATAGCGCTTTTTCTGCCCCCTCTTGCCCCTACCTGATGCTGCCTGAGGCGATCGCCGCACCTGGCCTCATCGGTTGGGCACTACTGTAAAAGAGATATTCTCCCTTACAAATACCATTCTAAAGATGAATATCTTCATAATATGAATACCTTTGAGGTATATGCAGTGGTCGGGTTTGGGGTGGCCCCAGTGCTACACTGGGTCCCCCAGACACTGTCAAGGTGTCACCATGTGTTGCTGCTCTCCGCAAGGGATGGTAAGGCGGAGTGCACCCCAATGGGAAATAAGTCCAGAGAGTCAGGGTCTGCAGTTAACCAGGGTGCTTCTTTACTGGAGGAATTCAGGTACAAAACAATACAGGCGAGGCATTAGTCTGGCTTCTCCAGTCTCCTCCCTGGCAGAAGAAGAATTTCATGCTGAGGAAAGGACTGACCTAGCTGTCCCTCTCTCTCTCAGAAGACTGGTATCCTGGTCAAGGGCCCATGGTCTGTAGCTCAGTAGTCCAGGTGACTCCTTTGTCACAGGGCTGTGACCCATGATCTGTGGCTCAGCGTCCCCATCTCAGCATCTTCTTCTGGTCCCTCATGAAGGTTGGCATGAGTCTCTCCTCCAAGCACTGGTCCCTAACTGTCAAACACTAGGGTCTCTGACTGCTCTCCTTATATACAGTTTTACCTAGACTAGAACCTTCTAGTGGGAGGGGTGGAGTGGAGAATCTCAGCACAAACAGATACATTGTAACACTTTCCGTCTCTCATAGCCTTACATTAGAGCTTCAATGATACTCAGTGGCAATGATACAGCAGTTTTTCCATACAAAAGCAAGTTTCCAGACATAACAACATAGTTAAACCAGACAGTCACTAGGTCAGTCTGTCTGATTTTGGTGGTAAACAACATCTGGCTTTTCCCCTCCAAAACATGCTCTTCTTTAAACTCTATGGCAGCTGTGGAAAATTGCCAATTTCCTATTCAAAGTCCTAGCAGTCTCTCAGTATTTATTAACTCTTTCCACGCAGCCATGTACATACAGTGATAATAAACAGGATATATATCACAACATACATATAAAATGTAGTAACACATTAATAAACAGTATAAGTTATCCCTTTCAAGTGAAATAAAGTAAGAAGTTTTAACTTTGCATAGGGGAAATATTCAAATGTCCACAAATGTCCAAACATCAAAGTACCCCAGCTCCAGGGCACTACACATACTCTTATGTTACCCAAGACAAGGTTTGTCAGAATGTATCCCTCAGTTAACCCTGATAGCACACTATGTCTAACCCTTGTCCTGCTCTTGTAGTGCCATATGGAGGCATTATAGTGAAGCACATGAAGTCCTTATGACTCTTTAAGACAGAAAAAGAGGGACTCCCTGTGCAGTCATACAGGATTCATGCCACAAAGATATGTAGAGAATTTAAAACAAATATCTGTTCAGGCATAAACGATTCTACGTTGCTCCAAAGTAAATTGGCAAAAATTCAGCTGCGCACTTTAAAGATGTAACATGGTTTAGCATCTAATTCATACTCAAAGCCTAGCACTTGTATTTGAAGTTGGCATTCACTGACTCGCATCAGAGGCTTAATAGGATCAGCATGATATGGACACATCTCAGCCGCATCACTTTCATGTGACAGAAGCTCAGACATCAGTAATATTGCCCATACCTTGCAAGTCCCTCTATATTCCTTTATGACTTTTGCTTACAAGTCAAAAAGCATTGGATCATCCAAGTTTCCAAACACATCACATCTATCTGCTAACAACAATACCCCACTCTTTTATGGATAATTTCCAAGTGATAACCTGTTCTGAATATAGAAATCAATGTACAATTACTGCAATTAAAAATAAAACTGTACAGATCTCTGTGTGCTGCATGAGAGGGGTCTTGTCTAAAGGGCATCTGTCAGCAGATTTGATATGAAACTGGCTGACCTGTTACATGTGCGCTTGGCAGCTGAAGGCATCTGTGTTGGTCCCATGTTCATATGTGTCCATATTGCTGAGAAACATGAAGTTTAAATATATGCAAATGAGCCACTAGGAGCATTGGGGGCATTGCCATTACACCTAGAGGCTCTGCTCTCTCTGCAACTGCCGCACTGCAGGGCGCACTTTAGGAGAAGTCAGGGCCAGGTGTGATTATGTTTAAACTGCCTGGCCCTGTCAATCAAAGTGCAGAGGGTGCTGTAGTTGCAGAGAGATGAGCCTGTAGGAGTAATAAAAAAAAAAAAGTTATTGAGGGGCATAGTGATTACTTTGACCCAACAGGCATTTCATATAATAAAGAAACATTTGGCTGTGAAAATTAAAAATAAAATTTCCTCCAATAAAAGGTGATTTAGGCCCACATTTTTCATTTTTGACAAGTAGTAATAGGGGGAAAAAAACACACCAAAATGCATTTTTTACTGAATATGCCAGCACCCATTGTGGTTGTTTTCTGCTGCTGTATGGGCACATTGCAAGAATCAGAGGGGAAGTAGCGCTATCTGGCTTTTGGAGGGCAGATTTCGCTGGAATGGTTCTAAGGTGCCATGTCAAATTTGCAGAGCCCCCAAAACCCCAAACCTATCAAGGAATTCACCAAGGCGTGTAGTGATTATCTTGACTGCACAGTTTCATAGAATTTTTTAAAATTGGGATATGAAAAGAAAAATGACATTTTATTGAAATTATATGTAGTTTTAGTTTCAAATGTTTCATTTTCACAAGTGGTAATAAGACAAAAAGCACCCCATATTTTGTAACATAGTTTTTCCTGAGTACTACAATATCTTTAAGTGATCATAATCTGCTTTTTGGACACACCGCAGGGTTCAGAAGAGATAGAGCACCATGTACATTTGAGGCTTTGGTGATTTATACAGCCCTGGCTGAAAACTTCAGAGGCTCTGAGGTGAAGTAAAAAAATAAACCCCCAAGAACTGACCCTATTTACACCAAGAGGTGTAGTGAGCATTTTGCCCTCCAAGAGTGTTAGTGCACTGCAAATAGTCCAAATTGAAAATTACAGTTTTTACAGATTTGCCATTTCAGTGCCCAATATGTTGTGCCCAGCATGTGCCAGTGTGAAAAGAAGGCCCTCTTATTATTATTATGCGGTGCTTCCTGGTTTTATAAGCATCCTTGTGGCCCTAACATACAACAAGGCTCACGAGTAAAAGAGCACCACGTGCATTTGAGGCACAATTTGGTGGTTTATGCAGCTTGTGCTGATGACTGTAGATGTTCTGGCATGAAATTATAGATAGAACCCTTGAGAAACAACCGCCATTTTGGAAACTACAGCCCTAAAGTTATTTATGAAGTGGTGAAGTGAGCATTTTGACTCCACAGATAAATGTGCATTTCTTGCAGATATGGCATTTCAGTTCCCAATATGCTGTGCCCAGCTGGTGCCATCTGAGACTCACACCACACTTCTTAAATTTGCTAGGTGGGTTCTGCTGGGTATGGAAATGCAATAAATGTTGATGTAAACTGCTGTATGGGTACATGACACGGCTTATAAAAAGCATTTGGCTTTTGGAGCACAGATTTTGCAAAGAATAGTTTTTGGGTGCTGCATCACATTTGCAGAGACTTTAATGAGGTTTTCTGCTTTTTTAATATTGATGACTTGTCCTCAGGATAGTTCATCAATATCAGATCAGAGGGGGTTGACTCCCAGCACCCTGCTGGTCTGATATCGATGACCTATCATGAGGACAGGTCATCAATATTGAAAAAAGAGCAAACCCCTTTAAGATGCCTGCACCATGGAAAGTAACCCCATTTGGAATCTATGCCATTCAAGGTATTTATTAAGGCGTGTAGCGAGCATTTTGACACCAGAGGTATTTAGCAGAGATAAATGAGCAGGTGACGGTGCAAAATATGACATTTCAGTGCCCAGTATGTTGTGCCCAGCTCGTGCCATCTGAGGCTCACACCACACTCTTAAATTGTTAGGCGGGTTCTACTGGGTACGGAAATGCCATAAATGTGGACGTAACTGCTGTTTGGGTACACTGCAGGGTTCAGAAGAGAAAAAACACCTTTTGGCTTTTGCAGCACAGATTTTGGTGGATTGGTTTACTGGTTTACAACCTCTGGGGAAGTAGTATAGCAATTTTCTGAGAACTGTATGGCCCCTTGCAGGCGAGCTTGTCCGGATTAGGTCCGGATACATTGCGACTGCGATCAGGGAAAATCGTGATAGTGTGTACGCAATTTCAGTCCGTTTTGACTGCGATTACGTTGCGTTGCTCAGTATTTTCCGTGCCAGTGCAATGCGTTTTGCAAGCACGTGAGAAAAAGTTGATCGTGGTACCCAGACCCGAACCCGGACTTCTTCACTGAAGTTCGGGTTTGGGTTAGGTGTTCTGTAGATTTTATTATTTTCCTTATAACATGGTTATAAGGGAAAATAATACCATTCTTAATACAGAATGCTTACTAAAATGTGTCATCAAAGGTCCTTTGGCAGGTCCTGAAGAAAGAAGACGATGCCGGCTGCGCGAACAAGTGGATGAGGTAAGTTAATTATATTTTTTTGTAACCCCTCAAGCCACATTTTATTTTGCATTCTGTATTAAGAATGCTATTATTTTCCCTTATAACCATGCTATAAGGTAAAATAATACAGTAAATTGACTTTAATGGGGTTGCTCATCCCTATCATCTTCTAGCAACCATGCGTGAAAATCGCACCACATCCGCACTTGCTTGCGGATGCTTGCGATTTTCATGCATCCCCATTCATTTCTATGGGGCCTGCGTTGCGTGATTTTCACGCAACGCACAAGTGATGCGTGAAAATCAACGCTCATCTGAACAGCCCCATTGGTCGCAACAACTCTGCCATTGCTTTTTGGGTTTTGTTTTTCCAGCGTACACCATGCAGGAAAAAAGGCATATTACCTTTATTCTATGATTACAGAAATATACAGTTTTTCTTTTACATTTTATACAATAAAAGCCTTTTTGAAAAAAAAATCATGTTTTTGTGTCACTTTCTTAGAGACATATTTTTTTTCTTTTTCTGGTGAGGGTCTAGTGTGAGTTGACATTTTCATTAGTACCATTTTGGGCAGCATACAACTTTTTGATAGATATTTTTGAAAGGCAAGGTAACAAAAAAATGACCGTTCTGTCATTATTATTATTATTATTTTTTTTAAGTATTCATCACCTGATGAAGTAAATAATGTGATGTTTTAATAGAGACGGTTGTTACAGATATGATACTAAATATATCTATTATTTCAGTTTTTATAATAGCAAATGGATAAGCTTCCATAGCAACCATCGGCACCCTGCAATTGCATTGTGGGGAGCCGATGGGATGAGGGCGCCCCCCTCTCTATATAAGCTTTCCGAATACCCTAAATGACAAATCAGTGTACAGTAGCTATGCTACAGTAAGGACTCTTTCACACAGTCAGTATTTGGTCAGTATTTTTGCATCAGTAATGGAAAACACAGAAGAGGCACAAATATTTCTATGATATCTTTTCTCTGTAGGTTCCACTCCGGTGCAGCCAGACTAGAGCGACAGCCTAAGGGGAGGCTGCCATGATGGGTTTGGGGACGAGGGGACGTCAGGGTTAGCCGGTGGGTAAAAGGAGGGCAGGAAAAGGTTAAGTGAGGAGGGGGCTGGGTTAGGAGAGGAGCGGAGCGGTAGGGTTTTTAAGGGGAAGAAGCGGGAAATGGGGCGCCATTTTAGGTAGGAAAAGCTTAGGGTTGGTGCGCTCACTTACCAGAGATGGAGGCCCTATTGAATAGGCTGAGGGAGGTGGAGGAGTCGCGGGGCCCGGAGTGGTTAGAGGCGCAGGTGGCGGGCCTGCTTGGTGGGAGGCAGCAGGCGCATCCAGCTTGGCCCCGGAGGGCAGACGGCCGCGGCGGGCAAGGCCGCCGGCGCGCCTTAGCCCAAGTGAAACCCCATGGGCTCGGCGCCGGATTGGGAGCCCCTCCAGGGAC
Source organism: Bufo bufo (assembly GCF_905171765.1). Taxonomy (NCBI): domain Eukaryota; kingdom Metazoa; phylum Chordata; class Amphibia; order Anura; family Bufonidae; genus Bufo; species Bufo bufo. Next base: position 369,420,501 of record NC_053392.1, on the reverse strand, counting down.
CCTTCACGCCGAGGAGGCTCTGCAAAAGCTCCTGCGTCAGCCTCCCGGCGCGGGAGGAATCCCACAGTACGGCAGAGCCCAGGGCAGGGGTTCCCTTCCCCTGCCTTCTCCAGCATACAGCGAGGGATCGGGACCAGGACCTGCGGGATTTCCCCCCTCTTTGGCGGTCGGGAGGCCTGAGTGTGCGGCAGAGCAGGCACAAGGCTGGGCTGGCTGCTGGCTGGCAGGGGCCCAGGCCTTGGGAGACAGTTGGGGAAGTGGCGAGCGCTGGCAGGCAGCAGCAGGAGGAGGAGCCATCGTCACCTTCATTGTGAGCACCCAGCACCGTGGAGGCTGGGGTGCTGGGATCCGGATCTGCAGTGGTGTCGGCGCAGGAGGACGAGGCCTTGCTGAGGATGGATCTGCTGGAGTCAGGAGTGACGGCTGCGGGGTTCACAGCGCCGGGCAGCCAGGTAAGACCTCTGTGGGACCTTCACGTGCGGTAGTTAGTGCCCCTGGGGGGGTGGGGGCAGGAAGGAGCCAAGGGGAGTTGGTCGGGGGACTGAGTCAGTTGTTGGGGAGCTTGGCGGGTTGGGTTGCTGGTCTTGGGGGAGCGGGGTTGTCCCCGTTGCCTGCCTGGGGGTTTGGGGGGCCCTACGGTGCTGGTGCAGGGGGGGTCCGGGGTTGCCAATGCGCAGGTTCGGGGCTGAGAGTCAGTATCGGTGCAGACCCAGGCGGGGGACGACTAGGAGCGTCGGAGGGTGGATGATTCGGCGCAAGGGGAGGTGTACGTCTGTTTTGAGGGCCCATTGGGGGCGCATTTGAAAATGGAGGTGAAGGAGCGGATTTGGAAGGGGGAGTATATTGAGATTTTTTCCTTGTTGCCCTTGGAGAGATTTCAGTTGGATAGGGCGCGGCGGGAGGAAGGGAAGAGAGAGGAAAATGAGAAACGTAGATATCGGCTGATTCCGCTTACTTTTTCTAACTGGCTGCAGGCGTTCTCAGCTGCTCCGCGCTGTTTTGTTATATGGATGCGATCGGGGAGGCGTATAGGGTGTATGGGGGCGTGGGCTGGCTTCATTATGACGAGCAATTTAGGCAATTTAGAACATACGGTGGGACCATAAAGATATTGGTTTGTGGATGTCAGTGATGCGGCAGGGGCAGTCCTTTCGGGGGGAAGCAGGTGGCGGGGCAGGGCAGTCGGGGTTGTCAACGGCTGCGGCAAAGGGTTTGTGCTTCCTTTTTAATGAAGGGAACTGTAAATTTGGGGCGAAGTGCAAGTTCAAGCACGAGTGCAGTTCCTGTGGCGGGGCCCATGGGGCGTCCAGATGTTTCCGAGGGGGTAAGCCGAGGGGGGGGGATTCTAGTGGAAAGGGGTTTGACGCCGGTACGGGTGGGAAGGATGGAGCCATTTTTAAATAGGTATCCGGTTCGGTCGACGGCTCAGTTATTGTTGGAAGGTTTTAGATTTGGTTTTCGTATCCCGTCGGACCCAGGGCCGACCCCTTTTACTGGTAGGAATTTGCATTCGGCTGGGGAGCATGCTGAAGTTGTGTCTGAGAAGCTGGCAAAGGAGGTGTTGCTGGGGCGCATGGATGGTCCGTTTGTTGCTCCGCTGTCCGCTGTTCGCTGATTTTAAGGTTTCGCCGTTAAGGGTGGTGCCAAAGAAGGAGCCGAACAAATTTCGTCTGATCCATCACTTGTCATTTCCGAAGGGGGCGTCGGTCAATGAGGGTATTGATCCTGAATTGTGTTCGGTGGTCTATAATTCGTTTGATGCGGCTGTGGCATGGGTGAGGCGTTTGGGTCCGGGGACACTGTTGGCAAAGACGGACATCGAAGCGGCTTTTCGTCTGCTCCCAGTGCACCCGGATAGCTTGCATCTATTGGGGTGTTATTGGGATGGGGGGTTTTACGTGGATAGGTGTCTGCCGATGGGCTGTTCCTTGTCATGCGCGTATTTTGAGGCTTTCAGTTCCTTCCTGGAATGGGTGGTGGTAGATGTTTCGGGTTGTAAGTCAGTCATCCATTACCTTGATGATTTTTTGTGTTTGGGTCCGGCGGATTCGCGGGTGTGTCATCTGTTGCTTTCTACGTTACAGTCGGTGTTTGCGTCCATTGGGGTGCCGCTTGCGGAAGGGAAGACGGTAGGGCCCACGACTGAGTTGAGTTGTTTGGGGATTGTTTTGGACACAGTGGCTATGAAGTGCAGGTTGCCGGTGGATAAGTTGCGCGATTTGCGGGCGGAGGTTGACAGGGCGGGTAGGTCGGTTAAGATTTGTTTGAGGGACTTGCAATCGTTGTTGGGGAAGTTGAATTTTGCGTGTCACATTATGCCCATGGGACGAATATTTTGTAGGCGGTTGGCGTTGGTGACTGCGGGTGTGACGGCAGCGCATCATTTCATTCGGTTGGGGCGTGAGCTGCGAAGGGATTTGGAGGTGTGGGCTAGGTTTTTGGCAGAGTTTAACGGGAGGACGTTGGTTTTGGGGGATGCTGTGGATAGTGTGGATTTTGATTTGTTTTCTGATGCGGCAGGGGGGGGTTGGTTTTGGGGTCTACTGCAACGGGCAGTGGTGTGCGGACCGCTGGCCTAAGTCGTGGGGGGTGAGGGGTTGGGTTCGGAATCTGGCATTGTTGGAGCTCTTTCCTATTGTGTTAGCACTGGAGTTGTGGGGGGATATGCTTCGTAACAAAAAGGTTCATTGTGACAACATGGAGGTGGTGCAGGCTATTAATAGTTTGTCGGCTTCATCACCTCCGGTGGTTAGGTTGTTGCAGCATATGGTATTGCGTTGTTTAGCGCTAAATGTGCCGGGGGTCTCTAACGGTGTTGGGGATGCTCTTTCTCTTTCGCAGTGGGAGCGCTTTCGGCAGTTGGCGCCAGAGGCAGAGGTCACCGTGTTGGAGTGTCCGGGGCTGCTGTGGGAGATCTTGGAGGTACTGTGAGTAGGTTATTCAGGGCTTCTCTGTCGGCCAGTACGTGGGCGTCATACGATGGGTCTTGGGATAGTTGGGTGAGTTGGTGTGGCATGCTTGGCGTGGGAATGGATGCGGGTGAGGTGCCCTTGGTGTTGTTTTTGGGTGAAAAAAAGGAAGAAGGGTGGTCGGTGGCTCAGGTGAATAAGTGCATGTTGGGTTTAGCTTTTGGTTTCAACTTGCGGGGGCTGGTGGACTGTACCAAGGCCTTTTTGGTGCGGCAGGTGTTGAAGGGTTGGCGGCGGGGGTTGTCGGACGGAGGACAGGCGGTTACCGGTATCGTTCGAGCTGTTGTTAAGTCTTAGAGGACGGTTGGAGGTGGTCTGTAGCTCTGGGGGAGAGGTAAGCTTGTTTAAGGCGGCATTTTCACTGGCTTTTTTCGGAGCGTTTAGGTTGGGTGAATTGGTACGTAAGAGTGTTAGTTGTGCCGGGGGGTTAAGGGATGAGGATGTGGAGGTGTTACAAGACAGGGTGGTGGTCCGGTTGCGTAGGTCTAAAACGGATCAGGAGGGGCGGGGGTGTAGTGTTTGCCTGTTTGCGGTGCCGGGTTGCTTGATGTGCCCGGTTGGTTGCCTGAGAGAGTATCGCTTCGGCAGGGGGACAGGGGCGGCCCCATTTTTGCGGCATGCAGATGGGTCTTTTTTATCCAGATTCCAGTTCGTGGCGGTTTTGAAGAGGTGCTTGGGGGAATTGGGGGTGGATCCGAGGTGTTACACGGGTCACTCGTTTAGGATTGGGGCGGCGACGGAGGCAGCCCGCCTGGGTATGAGTGAGGAGGTTATTAAGTGGATTGGCCGGAGGGAATCAGGTAGATTTCGTTCCTATGTGCGTTTGGGTGGTCTGTAAGGGTTGCGGGTTGAGGGCCCCGGTATTAATGCGGTTGTTTTGCTTATTTCGTTTCAAGTGTTCCCCCGGCTCTGGTGTGGATTATCGGACAGTCATTTGTTTTTTGGGGGGCGTTAAGGGCTGATGTGAGGCCAAACGGTCGTCAGCTGGGCTTTGATAGGGAGGTGGCGGCCATCTGGTGGCTGGGTTACCGAGGTATGTTGTGGGGGGGAGTATTGAGGGAGGTTCGCCGCTTTGTTCAGCTGGATCGGCCTCCGGATGTATTGGTGCTGCATGCGGGAGGGAACGATTTAGGCATGAAGCCGGTGAGAGAGTTAATTTGTGATGTTAAGTTTGACCTGTTACGTTTGTGGTCGTTGTTTCCCGGGATGGTAGTGGTGTGGTCGGACATAGTTCCCAGACGGCGTTGGCGCGAGGCGCGATCGGTGGAGAGGATAAACAAGGCCCGGATTAAAGTTAACAGGGCGGTTGGAAAATTTGTGGCATGGAATGGGACAGTTGTGGTACGGCATTTTGAATTGGAGCCCGGAGTCGGTGAGTTTTGGAGGGCAGACGGGGTACACCTCAATGCAGTGGGCATTGATTTGTGGTCATTGGGTCTGCAAGGAGGGATCGAGCGAGCCTTGGGGGTGTGGAGGGCCGCGCAAGCTTGAGTTTAAGGGTCAAGTTGCGTGTCTGTGGCAGTAGGAGGTCCTGGAAGACGGTGGTAGGGCTTGGTGTTTGTGGATGGGAGGGCCTCAATTGGTGGGGCTGGACTCCCAGGTGTGGAAAGTTGGTTGGTTTCAGTGGGGTGACCATCACTCGGTGTCTCCGAGCTGGAGTGATACGGCTGGAGGCAAGGTGGCTTAACCGGGTGTTTGGGGCACCAGCTGGAATCGGGGCTTCTAGGACCTCCTTCGTCAGGTCTAGGTATATATATTTATATAGATGTTACATGTTATGTTTGTATTAATAAAAGGCTGCTGTGGCCATTTAATTCCAATGTACGGCTCTGTGTCATTCTTGGTGGGGTTTAGGTAAGTGGTAAGGTAAAAGGGCATAAGATTAACGGGTGAGAGTAGAGGACCCGAGGGAATTCCCCAATAACCTTATCATGGTTTTGGTTTACAAATACTGACCAAATACTAATGTAAAACACTGACCAAATACTGAAAGTATGAAAGAGGCCTTTAGAGGAATTGTCACTGGTTTCTTACTCTGCTTTTCTAGTCCTCTGGCTAGCAAATCAACCGGTCGTTGCAATTTATCCCCCAAAGTGCAAAAGTCATTTTAAATCTGACTGACTGATTCTTATCTTCCCTAACATCTGTCGGGGAGGGTTGGGAGGCCCCCACATACATTGATGGTCAGCTTGTCTTTTGATGTGATTGGCAAAGTAAATAGCATAATACTCAAAATTAGTATGAAATTAGTATAAACAGGTAAAGGAATGCATTAGCATGGCTTTACTATATACAGTAAATAGAAATGTGAGTTTTTTTCCAATGCTATTAAATCTATTATTTGGAAAATAATATGTGTCTATATGAGGAATAGTATATGTAAAGAAAAAAAACTTACCAAAGCCGCAATCAATTGGTATAACCCAATCTCCAGGTTTGATTCTGTGGACTTGACAACCAACATTTATCACCTCCCCCACTCCTTCATTTCCACCTATTGCTGGTAAGTGAGGTAGAATTCCATAATTCCCTGTGTAGAGGTGATGGAGGGAGTCAGCAATAATTAGTTGGATGCATGAAAATTGGATAACATATAAAGGCTGGACAAGTAGTCATTAATTGTATATACGGTAGTGGGGTTGAAAAGTGGCAATATTGTATATTTCTCAGGTGCAGACTGGGAACTTATGGTGGCCCTGGGAAAAAAAACAACTAAAAGTGGCCCCATGTTGTAGGCAGATTCAACTTGACAGAAGGCAGGACAACAGAAGTAGGCGGAGCCAGCAAAACCATAGTGCAGAACACAATACCACCCCAGCAGAACCAAATATCACAGTGCAGCAAAATATACTGCCCCAGCAGAACCAAATACCACAGTGCAGCACAGAATACCGCCTCCTGCACCACAGGTCCTAATGATGGCAATACAGTTGAAATCAGGAAGACACCTGTGGTCATTGGCAGGTGCATAAGTGCCTGATGCTCTTAAATTTAAATAATGCTGAGAGCATCAGATCATTATGTACCCAGCTAGTTGCCAAGAGGAAGGATTGGGCAGCCATCTGGGAACCCATGTTTATCATAAGGCTAACTATGAAAGGTTAACTGTGTATCAGAATTTGAATAGCTGGGTGTTGAAGGGACTGCAGCATTATTAAGTGTTTTTTTTCCAGACTTGTCTAGGGTTGTCCAAGATTTTTATACGGATGACCTATCCTCAGGATAGATTATCAGTATCTAAATTGTGGGGGTCCGACACCCGAGACCCCCCGTCGAGCTGCTGAGAAGGCAGCAGCACTCGTGCCTTCTCGCTACTTTTCCTAGACCGAGTGACGACACGTCCATTGGTCATATGGCCAAGGAGCGGCTCATCCCCATAGAAGTGAATGGGGCTGAGCGCGATACCAAGAACAGCCACTATACAATGTACAGCGATGTGCTTGGTGAGTTGTGAGAAGGCAGCAACGCTCACAGGAGCACTGCTGCCTTTTGCAAACAGCTGATGGGTGTGGGTCCCAGGTGTCGGAAAACTTTTTTAAATAGTGATAACTTATCCTCAGGATAGGTCATCAGTATCTGGTTGGTCAGGTCCTATTGGAAGGGACCACGCACTAGGGCTAGAGCTGTGGCCTCCACTGTAACCTGTAACATGAGGCCCATCAGTCATATGGTCTTTATACAACTCGGTCCTATTCAAGTGAACATGATTGGCCTGCAATACCAAGCACAGAGCTATACAATAGACAACACTATGCTTTTTATACTATGAAAAGCACTGCAGCCCCTTCTAACAGCTAATAGGCAGTGGTGCCAGGTGACAGACCCCTACTGATTAGATAATGATGATCTATTCTTGGTGTAACTCATTAATATTTAAAGGGATCCTGTCACCTGCAAAACACATATTAAACCGACCACAGTACCTTACAGTATCCCCCAGTGTGTTGCTAATCATATTTTTCTTTCCTCTTTGTGTTTCTTCATACAGCGGCCTCCCTGCTTCAAGTAAACCTAAGCCCGCCCCTAACCCCTCCTCTCTACAATTAGATGGACGTGATGTCGGGATCGCGCTCTTCTAGCGCAAGCGCGGTAAGCTGCCTGTTACAGCGCGATCCTCACTCACCCGCCTGCATTTTGCTGACTGCGGATGCGCCGGACCGTTTGATCGCGCGCCCGGCATGACGCTGTGACAGGCAGCATACCGCGCATATGCTAGAAGAGCGCGATCCTGACATCACGTCCATCTAATTGTAGAGAGGAGGGGTTAGGGGCGGGCTTAGCTTTACTTGAAGCAAGGAGGCCGCTGCCCCCTTGACTTCAAGCCTGACTCAGAAACAGCGCCAACCGACATTAAAACAGCGTTTTTAACAAGTATGAAGAAACACAAAGAGGAAAGAAAAACATGATTAGCAACACACTGGGGGATACTGTAAGGTACTGTGGTCGGTTTAATTTGCGTTTTGCAGGTGACAGGTTCCCTTTAATTTCCGGAAAACCAGGTACGTTCCCTCTGCAGGAAAATAAACAAGAAGTAAGTCATTTATTTAAAATAGCATTTCCTGCTGTTAGCTTCATTTCTTAAACCTCTTGAGAATATTTGCTCTTAGTTCCCCTTCTGCTGTAGCCCTGTGCTGAGAGGACATTGCACACATTGTGCTGCAGTGTGAAATATAATGATGCATACACTATAACACTATAATTGCATTACGTACCAGGTAAGATGATAACGGTTACCTTTATAATTCCTGTCTAGCAAGCTTTGTTTATGAGAGTCTGGAAAAACCTAATAACTACTAGGACCTCACTAGCATCTAATGACTAGGATCTCACTAGCATCTAATGACTAGGATCTAAAGACTAAGAGTACTTTACCTTGTAACATGTTGATATCTGCAGGATTAACCGGAGCAGCCAGCATCCTGATATGGATATCTTGCTCTCCAACATGAGGTAGAGGGACATTCTCCAACCTGTAAATGGCATCAGAAATCAAATAAATTAGACCTAAGTCAAAAGTGCTCCATTTGGCATGAGAATTGGTGTTTGACACTCTGAGGTCTCCTGGGACTCATTTTTTCCTCGTTTGTCTTTTTTGCTTTATTTTATTTATTTATTTCTATAATTTTTTGCAACAAGTTTTTTATATATAAAAAAAAGGTGCTAAGTAGGGTTGAGCGAACCCGAACTGTAAAGTTCGGGTTCGTACCGAACTTTAGGATTTTTGACCCCGTACCCGAACCCGAACATTTCATTAAAAGTTCAGGTTCGGTGTTCGGCGCTTTCTTGGTGCTTTTTGAAAGGCTGCAGAGAAGCCTATCAACAAGCGGTTAACTGTCTGACCTTAGAAGCCATCACAGCCATGCCTACTATTGGCATGGCTGTGATTGGCCAGAGCAGCATGTGACCCAGGCTCTATATAAGCTTGAGTCATCTAGCGCTGCACGTCACTCTGCTCTTACAAGTGTAGGGAGAGGATGCTGCTGGACTTGTGATTTCAGGGAGAGAATAGGAGAGAATCTAACTCAACGATCTGTAGAGAAATAGTTGTGTGGGTGCAGGGCACAATCTTTTTTCCCTGCCCTGAGCCCATTGACCAAAAAACAACAACTTTTATCCATCTGTTAGTTAAGTGGGCGGCGGTGGCGGCCATTTTATGCAAGCACAGCACTGCATCTGAGCTTTTAGGACATTGAAAATCACAATTTTGTTGGCAATATACAACAATCTGGATTAGTCACTGTGCAATTTAAGCTAGAAATACAGCCATCATTTTCTAGGGTTTTAAAAACATACTTTTTTGCCAAAAAACTGTCTTTTCCTGATCTGCAAGTGTTAAATTAAAGTTTTATATATACAGCTTTCATATTCTGTTACCATAAAAAACACTTTTTTGGCAATATACAACATCTGGATTAGTCAGTGTGCAATTTAAGCTAGAAATACACCCATCATTTTCTGGGGTTTTAAAAATACACTTTTTTGCCCAAAAAAATGTATTTTCCTGATCTGCAAGTGTTAAATTCAAGTTAAATATATACAGCTTTCATATTCTGTTACCAAAAAAACAAATTTTGGGCAATATACAACATCTGGATTAGTCAGTGTGCAATTTAAGCTAGAAATACACCCATCATTTTCTGGGGTTTTAAAAATACACTTTTTTTGCCAAAAAACTGTATTTTCCTGATCTGCAAGTGTTAAATTCAAGTTTAATATATACAGCTTTCATATTCTGTTACAAAAAAAACCTACTTTTTTGGCAATATACAACATCTGGATAAGTCAGTGTGCAATTTAAGCTAGAAATACACCCATCATTTTCTGTCGTTTTAAAAATAGACTTTTTTGCAAAAAAAAAAATATTTTCCTGATCAGCAAGTGTTAGGCCTCATGCACACGACCGCTGTTTTATTCCGTGTCCGTTGTTCAGTTTTTCGTGATTTTCTTTGGACCCATTGACTTTCAATGGGTCCATTGAAAACTCAGCTAATTCACCGTTTGTCATCCGCGTCCGTGATCCGTGGTTCCAGTCCGTCAAAGAAATATAACCTGTCCTATTTTTTTCATGGAAAGCGGTTTGCGGACCCATTCAAGTCAATGGGACCATGAAAAAACGCGGAGGCACACAAGATTGTCATCCGTGTCCGCGTCCGTTTTTTTCCTTTCATTTGCATGGCAAACTTGACTTAGACTTATTTTTACTTTCCTTCATGTCTGGTGATCCTCCAAAAATAAAGGAAGACACACGGAAACAAAAACGGAAACGGATCACGGAACAACGGAACCCCATTTTGCGGAACGGAACACAACAACGGTCGTGTGCATGAGGCCTTAAATTCAAGTTTAATATGTACAGTCGTGGCCAAAAGTTTTGAGAATTACATAAATATTGGAAATTGGAAAAGTTGCTGCTTAAATTTTTATAATAGCAACTTGCATATACTCCAGAATGTTATGAAGAGTGATCAGATGAATTGCATAGTCCTTCTTTGCCATGAAAATTAACTTAATCCCAAAAAAAACTTTCCACTGCATTTCATTGCTGTCATTAAAGGACCTGCTGAGATCATTTCAGTAATCGTCTTGTTAACTCAGGTGAGAATGTTGACGAGCACAAGACTGGAGATCATTATGTCAGGCTGCTTGGGTTAAAATGGCAGACTTGACATGTTAAAAGGAGGGTGATACTTGAAATCATTGTTCTTCCATTGTTAACCATGGTGACCTGCAAAGAAATGCGTGCAGCCATCATTGCGTTGCATAAAAATGGCTTCACAGGCAAGGATATTGTGTCTACTAAGATTGCACCTCAATCAACAATTTATAGGATTATCAAGAACTTCAAGGAAAGAGGTTCAATTCTTGTTAAGAATGCTTCAGGGCATCCAAGAAAGTACAGCAAGCACCAGGATCGTCTCCTAAAGAGGATTCAGCTGCGGGATCGGAGTGCCACCAGTGCAAAGCTTGCTCAGGAATGGCAGCAGGCAGGTGTGAGCGCATCTGCACGCACAGTGAGGCGAAGACTTTTGGAAGATGGCCTGGTGTCAAGAAGGCCAGCAAAGAAGCCACTTCTCTCCAAAAAAAACATCAGGGACAGATTGATCTTCTGCAGAAAGTATGGTTAATGGACTACTGAGGACTGGGGCAAAGTCATATTCTCCGATAAAGCCTCTTTCCGATTGTTTGGGGCATCTGGAAAAAGGCTTGCCCGGAGAAGAAAAGGTGAGCGCTACCATCAGTCCTGTGTCATGCCAACAGTAAAGCATCCTGAGACCATTCATGTGTGGGGTTGCTTCTCATCCAAGGGAGTGGGCTCACTCACAATTTTGCCCAAAAACACAGCCATGAATAAAGAATGGTACCAAAACACCCTCCAACAGCAACTTCTTCCAACAATCCAACAACAGTTTGGTGAAGAACAATGCATTTTCCAGCACGATGGAGCACCGTGCCATAAGGCAAAAGTGATAACTAAGTGGTTCGGGGACCAAAACGTTGACATTTTGGGTCCATGGCCTGGAAACTCCCCAAAACTTAATCCCATTGAGAACTTGTGGTCAATCCTCAAGAGGCGGGTGGACAAACAAAAACCAACTAATTCTGACAAACTCCAAGAAGTGATTATGAAAGAATGGGTTGCTATCAGTCAGGAATTGGCCCAGAAGTTGATTGAGAGCATGCCCAGTCGAATTGCAGAGGTCCTGAAAAAAAAGACTAACACTGCAAATACTGACTCTTTGCATAAATGTCATGTAATTGTCGATAAAAGCCTTTGAAACGTATGAAGTGCGTGTAATTATATTTCACTACATCACAGAAACAACTGAAACAAAGATCTAAAAGCAGTTTAGCAGCAAACTTTGTGAAAACTAATATTTGTGTCATTCTCAAATCTTTTGGCCACGACTGTACAGCTTTCATATTCTGTTACCAAAAAAACACTTTTTTGGCAATATACAACATCTGGATTAGTCAGTGTGCAATTTAAGCTAGAAATACACCCATCATTTTCTGGGGTTTTAAAAACACACTTTTTTTTGCCAAAAAACACTATTTTCAGGCCTTGCAGCATCAGCATGTGTGAAATTACAGGCTTATATACTGCTGTCAAATTCAATTGCTAAACAAACACTCGTTTGGGCAAAAAAATTTTTGGCAGCCTTTGATTCAGATGTCATTGTGAGATACACCCTTAATACATTTGGGTTAGATTCAGAGATTTGAAATACCGCCATTTGGTGCACCAATATTTAATTCAGGCCTACACTGGTTCAGGCCGTGTTAGATACACCCTCTACATACAGAGGTTTGATTCAGGCATTTGAAATACAGCCATTTTGGGCAAAGAAATCTTTAATTCAGGCCTACACTGGTTCAGGCCGTGTGAGATACACCCTCTACATACAGGGGTGTTATTCAGGCATTTGAAATACAGCCATTTTGGGCAAAGAAATCTTTATTTCAGGCCTACACTGGTTCAGGCCGTGTGAGATACACCCTCTACATACAGGGGTTTGATTCAGGCATTTGAAATACAGCCATTTTGGGTAAATAAATCTTTAATTCAGGCCTACAGTGTGTCAGGCCGTGTGAGATACACCCCTTACATACAGGGGTTTCATTCAGGTATTTGAAATACAGCCATTTTGGCCAAACAAATCTTTAATTGAGGCCTAGTCTGGTTCAGGCCGTGAGAGATACCCCCTTTAAATACAGGGGTTTGATTCAGGTATTTGAAATACAGCCATTTTGGGCAAACAAATCTTTAATTGAGGCCTAGTCCGGTTCAGGCCTTGTGAGATACACCCTTTACATACTGTCATTCTATTCTACTATTAATTTAACACCCATTTTGGGCAAGATCCTAAATTCGAGAAATATGAGGAGAGCGTCAAATAAGCGACGTGGCCCAGGTCGTGGTGCTGCTGGTGGAGCTCCTGTTACAGGGAGAGGACATGGTCGATCTGTGCCAGCTACACGCACTAGTGAAACCCCTTCCTCAGGTGCGAGTAGACGACAGAACCTGCAGCGGTATTTGTTCGGGCCTAATGCGGTTCTACGAATGGTGAGACCTGAACAAGTACAGCCGATAGTAGATTGGGTTGCTGACAGTGGATCCAGTTCCTTCACATTGTCTCCCACCCAGTCTCCTGCCGAGAGACCACAGTTGGCACCTGCAGCCGATGTCCATCAGTCTTTCACCTCACCCCCTTGCAAATCAGCCAAGCAGTCTGAGCCCCAAGTCATGCAGCAGTCTCTTCTGCTTTTTGATGACTCTATTAGCAGGGTCTCCCAAAGCCATCCACCTAGCCCTGCCCCAGAAGTGGAAGATATTGAGTGCACTGATGCCCAACCACTTATCTTTCAAGATGAGTACATGGGAGGACCATCGCAGCACGTCTCAGATGATGACGAAACACAGGTGCCAACTGCTGGGGCTTTCGAAAGTGTGCAGATCGACAAGGAAGGCAGGGGTGAAGACTGGGTGGAAGATGATGTGGAGGACGATGAGGTCCTCGACCCCACATGGAATCAAGGTCATGCGAGTGACCTATGTAGTTCGGAGGAAGAGGCAGTGGTCGCGCAGAGCCACCAGCACAGCAGAAGAGGGAGCAGGGTGCAAAAGCAGAGTGGCCGTCCTCTAGACAGTACGCCTGCTACTGCCCACCGCAGCAAGGGACCGAGCACACCAAAGCCAGCTCCAAGGAGTTCCCTGGCGTGGCAGTTCTTCAGAAAATGTGCTGACGACAAGACACGAGTGGTTTGCACGCTGTGCAATCAGAGCCTGAAGTGAGGCATAAACGTTCTCAACCTGAGCACAACCTGCATGACCAGGCATTTAAGTGCAAAGCACGAGCTGCAGTGGAGTAGACACCTCAAAAACCAAGAACGGCTCCTTCTGCTGGAGTCTCGGCCTCTTCATCCACCTCTAGAGTGACAGTGCCACCTGCCACCCCGCAAACAGAGGATCTGCCAGCAACACCAACACCTGGGTCACCAAGCATCTCCACAATGTCCCACGGAAGCGTTCAGCTCTCCATATCCCAAACGCTGGAGAGGATGAGGAAGTACCCCCCTACCCACCCACAATCCCTAGCCCTGAATGCCAGCATTTCTAAATTAGTAGCTTATGAAATGCTGTCATTCCGTCTGGTGGAGACGGATAGTTTTAAAGGCCTTATGGCGGTGGCTGTCCCACAGTACGTCGTGCCCAGCCACCACTACTTTTCAAGGCGAGCCATCCCTTCCCTTCACAACCAAGTAGGGGACAAAATCAGGTGTGCACTGCGCAACGCCATCTGTGGCAAGGTGCACCTGACTATGGATACGTGGACCAGTAAGCACGGTCAGGGCCGTTATATCTCCATAACAGCACACTGGGTAAATGCAGTGGCGGCTGGGCCTGAGGCGGATAGCAGTTTGGCGCATGTCCTTCCACCACCGAGGATTGCATGGCGCTTCAGTTTGCCTCCTGTTGCTTCCTCCTCCTATTCTGCTTCCTCATCCTCTACCAGCTCCTCATCTGGTCAGCGTAACACCTTCACCACCAACTTCAGCACAGCCAGGGGTAAACGACAGCAGGCAGTTTTAAAACTTATCTGTTTGGGGGACAAACCCCACACCGCGTAGGAGCTGTGGACGGGCCTTGAACAACAGACCGATGAGTGGTTTGTGCCAGTCAGCCTCAAGCCCGGCCTGGTGGTGTGCGATAATGGGCGAAATCTCGTAGCAGCTCTGGGACTAGCCGGTTTGACGCACATCCCTTGCCTGGCGCATGTGCTGAATTTGGTGGTGCAGAGATTCCTTAAAACTTACCCCGATATGTCAGAGCTGCTGCATAAAGTGCGGGCCGTCTGTGCGCGCTTTCGGCATTCTGACCCTGCTGCTGCTCGCATGTCAGCGCTGCAGCGTAACTTCGGCCTTCCCGCTCACCGCCTCATATGCGACGTGCCCACAAGGTGGAACTCCTGCTTGCACATGCTGGCCAGACTGTGCGAGCAGCAGCAGGCGATAGTGGAGTTTCAGCTGCAGCACGCACGGGTGAGTCGCTCGGCGGAACAGCACCACTTCACCACCAATGACTGGGCCTCCATGCGAAACCTGTGTTCCTTGTTGCGCTGTTTCGAGTACTCCACCAACATGGCCAGTGCCGATAACGCCGTTCTCAGCGTTACTATCCCACTTCTATGCCTCCTTGAAAAAACGCTCCTGGCGATGATGGAAGAGGATGTGGCACAGGAGAAGGAGGAGGAAGAGGGATCATTTCGTAGGGTTTCCGGCCAGTTATTCCCAAGTGGCTCCGAGGGTAGGTTCCTGCACCCACAATCCCAAGGTACACAATTGTCCAGCCAGGGCACATTTCTGGAGGATGACGAGGTGGAGGATGAGGAGGAGGAAATGGAGGAGGAGGAACCATGTTCACAGCAGGATGGCACCCAGACCAGCTCATGGCCATCACTGTGCGTGGATGGGGGGGGATACAGAGGACACAGATGATACACCTCCCACAGAGGACAGCTTTTCGTTGCCTCTGGGCAGCCTGGTACACATGAGCGATTACATGCTGCAGTGTCTCCGCAACGACCGCCGAGTTGCCGACATTCTAACTTGTGCTGATAACTGGGTGGCCACGCTGCTGGATCCCCGTTACAAGGACAATGTACCGTCCTTAATTCCCTCACTGGAGCGTGATCGTAAGATGCGCGAGTACAAGCGCACGCTGGTAGACGCGCTGCTGGTGGCATTCCCACCTGACAGCGGGGGCACAGTAGAAGCACAAGGCAAAGGTAGAGGACGAGGAAGAGGTCGCCAACGCAGCTGGGGCACCACCAGCACCTCAGAAGGCAGGGTTAGCATGGCTGAAATGTGGAAAAGCTTTGTCAGCATGCCACAACAACCAGCACCACCAGCTGATATGGAACGTCTTAGCAGGAGGCAGCATTTCACCAACATGGTGGAGCAGTATGTCTGCACACGCCTACACGTACTGAATGACGGGTCTGCCCCCTTCAACTTCTGGGTCTTCAAATTGGGCACATGGCCTGAGCTTGCCCTTTACGCCTGTCATCACAGACAAGTGCAGCCGCCTGTCCACAGCCAATGTGGACAAGCTCACGTTCATTTAAATGAACCAGGCAAGGATCCCTCAGGACTTGTCGGTACCTTGTGCATAATAGACATGTATACCGGCACTAACCAGCCATTGTTATACTGCAGCGCAATTGCTCATTCTTCTATTTTTTTATATTTAACACTCTTTTAGTGTATACCCTAATTTGAAAAAAAAATTAAAACCAAAAACCTGTGTTGGCTACCTCGTCCTCCTCCACCGCCGCTTCCACCTACACCGCTACGTCCACCGCCTCCTCAAACTCCTACTCCATATGGAACTCCACCTCATAAATCAAATATTTTTTTTTATTTGTACGTATTTTATTTTATATCATTTCACTACTTTGTCAGTTACATTTTCTGGTGAAATTCAGCAATTTTTGGGTGTATAGTACCACTGCTATACCAAGTAGACAGGTTTAAAAAATAAAAAAAATTGTCATTTACATTTTAGGGTGAAATTAACCAATTCTTGGATGTATAGTACCACTGCTATACCTAGTAGGCCGGTTAAAAAAAAATAAAAAATTGTCAGTTACATTCTCCGGTGAAATTGACCAATTTTTGGGTGTGATGTACCACTGCTATACATAGTAGACAGGTTTAAAAAAAAAAATGTCAGTTACATTTTTGGGTGAAATTCACCAATTTTTGGGTGTAATATACCCCTCCTCTACCTAGTTGACAGCTTAATAAATTTCAATCATTTTTCTGTTACATTCTTGGGTTGACATTATACAATTTTAGACGTGAATAAACACCTGCATAGGTGACAGGGAATAAAATGTAATAAATTATTATTCAGTAATTAATACGCACACTTACATTCAATGCTTAAACTTTGAAAAGTTGTCACACTTTTATGTTTTAATAATTTCTCCCATATTTCAACTCTAATTTTAAATTTGAAAAAATGAATCCTCCCTTGGATGTGGCCTCTCTTTCTCACGCTCCCTCTCTGGCCTGGAACCCTGAATCCCCGCCACCCGTGATCACCATGGCAGGCGCATAAAAGAACATCGAAAGTTAATAGAGCAGATATCAAATTGGATCGTGAACATCACGGGGACGTGTGACATGCTGGGGCAGTAAGTGTGCACACGCCTACACGAACTGACTGACAGGTGTCAGCCCCTGCAACTTCTGGGTCTCCAAATTGGGCACATGGTCTGAGCTTGCCCTTTACCCCTTGGAGGTGCTGGCCTGCCCTGCAGCCAGTGTATTGTCTGAACGTGTGTTTAGCATGACTGGAGGGGGTTATCACAGGTTATATTTCCCAATGTTTTGGGGTGTACCCTAACTTTAAAAATAAAATTTAAAACCAAAAAGCAGTGTAGGCTACCTCCTTCTCCACCGCTGCTTCCACCTACACCGCCACATCCACCGACTCC
The DNA here is from genome assembly GCF_905171765.1 of Bufo bufo. Lineage (NCBI taxonomy): Eukaryota > Metazoa > Chordata > Amphibia > Anura > Bufonidae > Bufo > Bufo bufo. The sequence continues at coordinate 369,403,529 of NC_053392.1, read as the reverse complement.
TCAACCTCCTACTCCATATGGACCTCGTCCTCCTAGATCAAGATTATTATTTTTTATTTTTACCTATTTTATGTTATTTAAAGTTATTTCCCTATCCACATTTGTTTGCAGAGCACTTGCCATGCTCTTAACCACATTTTGATTCCATTTGCAGCCCTCTAGCCCTTTCCCTGACATTTTTACAGCCATTTTAGTGCTCAAAAGTTCGGGTCCCCATTGACTTCAATGGGGTTCGGGGTCAAGTTCGGGTCCCGAACTCGAACTTTTTTCTCAAGTTCGGCCGAACCCGTCGAACCCGAACATCCAGGTGTCCGCTCAATTCTAGTGCTAAGGCCAACCTCTGTCACCAAAATAAACCCTGCAGTGACACTGGAAAATATGTTTATTTGACAGATTTGTGGGGAAAAAAGGGCAATTTCGCAACATCTGCAGCAGAATATACGCTGCTGGTGATGCTCGAAAATATGCTGGAAAATATACTTATGGTCTGCTTATTAACTGTAGAAACTTTGCATCAGGGTTTTGGAAAAATATCTGGCTGCTACACATAAAATATTTACTATCTCTTCAAAGCTGTATATATATGAACAGCTCCAGTCATTTAACAGGCACATAACACTAACTCACCCAATATCTAGTACTAAAACCTGTTTTTCTATCAAGTAATTCCATCTCCATAACTAAATTTATCTCCCCATTCCCTAACGCTGTCCCTGGAAGACCCTATTCTTGCTGTCTTGTCTAATGAGTGTGTCTGTGACATACACATCCTATCACATCAGTGGCTGGGCTCAGAATGGCGTCTCTGCCTGTGACTTAAAGGGCTTCTGTCACCCCCCAAAAGTCATTTTTCATTTTTGGGCTAATGAAAATCCTTATAGTGCGATTATTCAATATATAGTGCTCTTACCTTTTTTCTGTGGTTTAGTTTCTTTAAAAACCACACTTTTATAATATGTTAATTACCTCGCTACCAGCAAGTAGGGCGGTTGCTTGCTGGTAGCCGCCGCATCCTCCTTTCAGAAAAACGCCCCCCTCCTCCTGTTGATTGACAGGGCCAGCGAGCGCTCTCCTCCTCCGGCTGGCCCTGTCTGCGTTCCAAATATCGCGCCTGCGCCGTACCGGTCTTCAGTCGGCGCAGGCGCACTGAGAGGAGGACTGCTCCTTCCTCAGTGTGCCTGCGCCGGGTGTAGATGTGACGTCATCGGCGCAGGCGCACTGAGGAAGGAGCGGCCGTGCGAGGGGGCTTTTTTTTTAAAGGAGGATGCGGCGGCTACCAGCAAGTAACCGCCCTACTTGCTGGTAGCGAGGTAATTAACATATTAAAAAGGTGCGGTTTTTAAAGAAACTAAGCCACAGAAAAAGGTAAGAGCACTATATATTGAATAATCACACTATAAGGATTTTAATTAGCCCAAAAATTAAAAATGACTTTTGGGGGGTGACAGGAGCCCTTTAATATAATATGTCAGTATCACTCCTTCGGATTGGCTGTCTGCTAGGCTGACTGCAAGGCATTATGGGCAAGCCTGCCGACCGAGGCTCTGCCCAGGGTCATGTGATCCTTCATCTTCTTTGCACTGTTAATCTCACTAGTGTACCAAATTGTACATGTAAAATAGCTTGGGCCGTTTTTTCCACGATTCGTCCAAGTCGAATCATCAAAACTTTGGCTTTGTTCGGTAGTAGAATTTTTGAGAAACTTGTAACAAATACAATGCATGTAGAATTGATTCATTCATTCAGGGCTAAATTGCGCAGGGCAAGCGATCTTTTATTTACAATAGTACACTACCGGGCAGAAGTTTCCGCCCGGCAGTGTGTTCGGTAACGTCACCGGCTCTGATGGGCGGGCTTTAGCACTGCCCTAGCTGTTTTACTGGCTAGGGCAGCACTAAATCCCGCCTATCAGTGGCGGTGACATCACCGGTCTTCCTTGCAGCCCCATGGAGAGCCTTGGGAACGTCACCGGATCTCCAAAAAATGCCTTTGCCCTGCGCGATTTAACGCAGGGCAAAGGAGAGCATCGGAGCATGAATTGCTCCGATGCTCCTGTCAGGGGGGCTGCCGGGGTGAAAATGGAAGTATGTCTGAACCTGGACAACCCCTTTAACTGTTTAACTACAGCTGCAGTCCAAATGACCCAAAGCCTGTCTGATGGGATCTCTGTGTTGGACATATGTTTTCCGAAAAAGATATGAAACGCATGCCTCAGAATTTTATGTCTGAGCTCTGATGTTGTTAAATGCTGCTTTCTGTTGCCCTGATCTTGAAAGAATGAAAGGTTGGTCTGTCCACGTTGCACACTTTGAAGTGGAAGTTGTTTTTCTAATCTCCTATTATGTTTTTTCTTAGATTTTTTTCATGTGTGTCTTTGCTTTAGTTCTATTTTCATTCCCTCTCTGTATATAATTATAAATTAAATATGGTAATGAGGCCATATGTATAATTGAGGTTTTTTTTCCATCTATAACATTATAGCTTCTTATACATTGTTCATTGAAGCTATATTATGCATTGGCCTGAAGGTATTGAATAGTGCACTGAAGGGTGAGGACTGGAGATCTTAAAACGTGAGTGATGAACATATGTGGCAGTGAAATTACATGAATATATTAAAGTGCAGCGCATACAAATAGCTACAAGTGGAAGAAATCTCCGAAATAGTAGTCTGACAAGCGTTTAAAATGAGTAATGGAGTACAATGAAAAATCAGGCCCAGTGAAATTATCATTAAGGAGAAAAGATTAATGACGTACAACATTTGTTGAGTTGAAAAAGCAATAAATAAGTGAAATCAGGGATATTACATAGAATTGATGGAAGCAGACGTTCTGAGTAGATGAATTGTTGGTGTCTCTCGAGCTGAAGGTTTATTTCATTCATTCTACACTCGGTACATTTATGAATCAGAAAAGGTCAAGTAGAAAATTCCACTATTCATATTTTTCTGTGTTTAAAAATGGGACCGTCAGTTTAGACATAGAACATTTGAGCTGAATATGTAGAGAAATGTGTTTCATTATGTCCCAGGCTGCATTTACAGAATTTAACTGTGAAGTTTAACAATCATAGTAATAAAAAATAATGTCAAACAACATAGCTGCAATTTTTGCACCACCTGACGATCAGGAAAAAGTAGTTGTAAATTAGTCCTTTAAGGGGGTTGGTGGAGACTCAATCACTAGGGCCCAAGAAAATCACAAGAAAGGAGGGTTCCCCCAAGAAAATCAATTGGTAGGTGAAGCATGTGTACTGTCGCTTCATGCACTTTCTGTGGGACTGCAGAAAATAACCAAGTTCTGTTATTGTATATTTATTGAGGAGACAACCAAGGATTTTGAGTAATGCTTTTCTAATTGAATTCATATTCAAACACCAGTGGTAGTTGTTTGTACATCAGTGTGAGCGATCAAAGGAGCCATTCGCAGTTTCACTGTACCGGCCGTGCGTAATTACACGTGCATGGCTTAATCTTTCAGACAAGCATATGCTACTGGCAGGATCAACCAGGATGTACAAACAACTACCACTGGTGTTTGAATATGAAATAAATTAAAGAAGCATTGCTCAAAATCCTTGGTGTGCTGTCTCCTCAATAAATATACAATAATTTCAGGTGATCCGGTTGGAGGAAAACCACTTGGGGACGTGCACCCACAAAAAGCCTTCTGGAAGAGTGCCGTGGTCATTTTCGTGCTTACAAGTACTGTACTCAGCTACCTACAGCAGTTCCACAGAGAATTACTGGACCAGCAGTTTGCATACTCCACCTACCACTCAGCAGTTTGCATACTCCAACTACCATTAATCATTTGAGGTGTCCGTTCTCATGATCGGTGGTCCCTGCACTTAGACCCCAACTGATCAGAAACTTATACCCTGCCCTGTTTAAATACTTTGATAAAAGTTCCTCTTTTTATACCACCCCTTTGCACTTTTCCTAAAGGGGGCATGGCAAGGGTAGGAAAGGGACGTGGCCAACAGCCAATACAAATTAATCTTCCTTGACACCAGTTCTCTGGTGCAAATGAAGAAGAAAATCTACAGCAACTCCCCCTTAGGGTATAAATTATACTAGGAAGGGGTTCTTTATGCTTTGAATAACACATTTGCATGGAGTCAACATTTGAAGTAACCAGCCTTGATATCCTTGGTGGAATCATTGAGGAGAATTTGGGGTATTCTAAATATACATTGTACCATGCTTCAGAATTTGCACACAAAATCGACAGCAAATATGCCACATTTGAACGTGCCTAAGGAAACTTTGTCATTAGAGGTATGGTGTGATTGTGAAATGGATACAGTTGCAAATATCAGGGTGCAATGACAAGTTTGCCCCCAAAATGCGGGTATCACATGCGGGTTACTGGTAACTGCCCTCCTACAGAAGTATTTACTGTGTTTTCAAGTTGCAAGTACAGATGCAGAGCTAAAAACTATAATCCACATTTGTCTTGGGTGCACGTGTCATAGAATCCTTAGGCTACATACACACATTCTGGTTAATATTTAGGTTTTATTTCTTAATTTGTTTATGCCGTTTTGAAGCCAAAACAAGGTGTCAAGTTATAAAGCGTTAGAAGTTAAAGGGACAGATACCACTTTCTCTCTTTAACTTTAAAAAACTGCATAAAAATTCCTAAATAAAAGCTGATCAAACCCTGAATGTGTGTAAATGGGAAGCTTTAGAGTTAACTCAATTTTGGTACATTATCTTGTCAAATTATTTAATATTTAATGCCATAAATCCTAAACTGTATATGCATAACAATTAGCTACCGTAATCTATTTGATAAATAGCCAAGTCTTTGATGAAATTGAGGGATTCTTTTCTGTTACTAATTTGACCATACGGTATAATGAAATAAACAGGAATTATCAAATAGTTTTATTTATTGGTAATTAATGTCAACATCGGTACTCAGGAAAATGACTAAAATAATTGTATTTCTACAAACTAAGCAGCGCTGCTGTTCGGTATCATTCACTTTAATTATTTGTTTTCAAGCGTTAGTGAAATAAAATCAAATAAATTCTAATTACTTAGGAAATGGAAAGAGGGCAGCTAATTCCGGAGCAACAGCTTTTCCGAAGGATGGATGTATAATTACTGTAGAAGAGCAACAACACTAATCATCATTAGAGAATTTGTTGTCAAAACCAGAGGTCTTCTGTACAGGTAAAGAGACAGGAATGTGGGCTGGGCGAGAAAGAACTATTGTAATAGGGTTTTGTATCTGAAAGTCCATATTAGATAAACCTGAATGTAGTGAGATAAGCAATTCTGTACCATAACAGCCATTTCTTTTTCTGTAATCTAAGGATGAGTGAACCAGCTCGGACCGAACCGATTTTGCTCCGAATTTTGCTATTTTTCAGATGGCAGATGAACCCAAATCTTTTCAGGTTCGTTTCGGACTAATCCACTAAAATTAGTGCCATTTTAGTGCTCATCTCGATAGAAAAAAAGCAATAAGGAGGAAGAAGAAGGGTTCTCACATGACCTTGAGAGGAAGTGGGGGAGAGGGCTTGTCCTGATTGGCTTATCTTGACTGCCTGTTATACAGTATGTATATATATATATATATATATATATATATATATACACTGTTCAAAAAAATAAAGGGAACACAAATATAACACATCCTAGATCTGAATGAATTAAATATTCTTCTGAAATACTTTGTTCTTTACATAGTTGAATATGCTGACAACAAAATCACACAAAAATTAAAAAATGGAAATCAAATTTTTCAACCCATGGAGGTCTGGATTTGGAGTCACCCTCAAAATTAAATTGTAAAAACACACTACAGGCTGATCCAACGTTGATGTAATGTCCTTAAAACAAGTCAAAATGAGGCTCAGTAGTGTGTGTGGCCTCCACGTGCCTGTATGACCGCCCTACAACGCCTGTGCATGCTCCTGATGAGGTGGCGGACGGTCTCCTGAGGGATCTCTTCCCAGACCTGGACTAAAGCATCTGCCAACTCCTGGACAGTCTGTGGTGCAACGTGACGTTGGTGGATAGAGCGAGACATGATGTCCCAGATGTGCTCAATTGGATTCAGGGGAACGGGCGGGCCAGTCCATAGCATCAATGCCTTCGTCTTGCAGGAACTGCTGACACACTCCAGCCATATGAGGTCTAGCATTGTCTTGCATTAGGAGGAACCCAGGGCCAACCGCACCAGCATATGGTCTCACAAGGGGTCTGAGGATCTCATCTCGGTACCTAATGGCAGTCAGGCTACCTCTGGCGAGCACATGGAGGGCTGTGCGGCCCTCCAAAGAAATGCCACCCCACACCTTTACTGACCCAATGCCAAACCGGTCATGCTGGAGGATGTTGCAGGCAGCAGAACGTTCTCCACGGTGTCTCAAGACTCTGTCACGTCTGTCACATGTGCTCAGTGTGAACCTGCATTCATCTGTGAAGAGCACAGGGCGCCAGTGGCGAATTTGCCAATATTGGTGTTCTCTGGAAAATGCCAAACGTCCTGCACGGTGTTGGGCTGTAAGCACAACCCCCACCTGTGGACGTCGGGCCCTCATATCACCCTCATGGAGTCTGTTTCTGACCGTTTGAGCAGACACATGCACATTTGTGGCCTGCTGGAGGTCATTTTGCAGGGTTCTGGCAGTGCTCCTCCTGTTCCTCCTTGCACAAAGGCGGAGGTAGCGGTCCTGCTTCTGGGTTGTTGCCCTCCTACGGCCTCCTCCACGTCTCCTGATGTACTGGCCTGTCTCCTGGTAGCGCCTCCATGCTCTGGACACTACTCTGACAGACACAGCAAACCTTCTTGCCACAGCTCGCATTGATGTGCCATCCTGGATAAGCTTCACTACCTGAGCCACTTGTGTGGGTTGTAGACTCCGTCTCATGCTACCACTAGAGTGAAATCACCGCCAGCATTCAAAAGTGACCAAAACATCAGCCAGGAAGCATAGGAACTGAGAAGTGATCTGTGGTCACGACCTGCAGAACCACTCCTTTATTGGGGGTGTCTTGCTAATTGCCTATAATTTCCACCTGTTGTCTATCCCATTTGCACAACAGCATGTGAAATTGATTGTCACTCAGTGTTGCTTCCTAAGTGGACAGTTTGATTTCACAGAAGTGTGATTGACTTGGAGTTACATTGTGTTGTTTAAGTGTTCCCTTTATTTATTTGAGCAGTGTGTGTGTGTATATATATATATATATATATATATATATATATATAATGAAAGACAGGGCAGCACAGCCTCAAGATGATAATGGGTGCACGGCCCACTGGGACAAGTCAATCCCACAACAATAGGTAGGATAAAGGCAGCACTGCAAAAATTAAAATTAAAAAATTACTTTATTCACCTCAGGGGTCGATATACCCCCAGGGAAAGCACAAAATGCCATACCAGACGGGGAGGATACAGACATAGAAGACTCCAAAAAGCCACGCAACACCAGGACACGGTTTCCAACAGGCAAGATACAAGTGAACAGAAAGAAATGACTGTAGTTAATCTGTCCTCAAAGGAGCTTACGGTCCATCAAGTGAGTGTCCTAAGTAAAGGTCTTTCATTCTGTCCTAACTCACATATCAATTGGTTTGAATTGGAACTTGATTTGATGATGTTTTTTCGGTCTATTAGATTGAAGTTTTGGTTCAATGATAAGGAGCGGATTGAGCGTCCAGAGCTGAGTCAACTCTCCCTGAGGATGCTGAATCTCTCCTTGGGTAGTAACTTCAACCCGGTGCTTCAGGCACCAGCAGTTGAAGGATATGTTACGGCCGTAAAAGCCGACATAGAGGCCATGAAATCGGCATACGTGAAGGGTCAGTTCAAACATCCGAATATAACCACAGAGGAGGCTAATGCACTAGTGGAGTTGAAGGGTGACGGCAGCCTCACGGTGAAACCCGCTGACAAGGGTGGGCTGTCGTCATCCTTGACACTGTTAAATATGTTGCTGAGATCTTGAGGCAGTTGGGGGACACTAATATCTATACATTGGTTGATGCTGATCCCAAATTTCAGATTGCAGATATGATCAGAGATACATTGATGGAAGCGGTTGTGGCTGGGATTATTGACTCAGAGCTTAAGGACTATCTTACAGTTGCACATCCGGTCACTCCAGTTATATATATATTACCAAAGATTCATAAATCTTTGGTTGATCCACCTGGTCGCCCCATAGGGTCCGGCTCTGACTCCATTTTCAGCCACATTGCCATTTTTTTGGATAAGTTACTACGTAATCTTGCCATTGGAGCAGACTCATATATTTTGGATGCATCAGATTTTTTAAATAAATTACATTCCATCAATGTGTTACATTTGGATAATGTTATTTTGGCATTGTTTGATGTGGTTTCGCTCTACACATCTATAGATTATAGTAAAGGGCTTAAAGCGGTGTCATATATGTTACAACATTCTTCATTCACTGAACAGGCATGTCAATTTATTTTAGCATTGTTAGAAATAACATTGCGGTACAATTATTTTTTGTTTCAAGATTTTTGTTTCAAGAAGTATTACATACAGCGTCAAGGCGTGGCGATGGGGTCCAATATGGCCCCAACCTACGCTAACATCTACATGCGGGCCTATAAGGAGGATGTCGTCTATGTTTCCCATCACTACAGCCATGTACTGGCGTGGTGGCGTTATGTGGACGACATCTTCCTCATATGGACAGGTTCTCTACGGCAATTACTCGAGTTCCAGGATTTCCTAAACAGTGTTGATGATACTTTACAGTTTACACTTGTGCACTCCCAAAAAGATATACAGTTTCTGGATACCAGGGTTATTTTATCTGATAGTAAATTGGATTCAGAAGTATTCACTAAACCCACTGATAAAAACTCTCTTCAAGAATACAATAGTAGCCATCCGAGATCCATGATCAAATCTTTGCCATATTCGCAATTTGTTAGGGCGCAGCGGATTACCTCAGACCCAGTGGTGCTTGATAACACCTTAAATGTAATGGTGGGCAAACTTCTGGATCGAGGTTATCCTCCTAAACTTTTAAAGAAACAAAGGGACAGAATTTATGACAGAGATAATGCAATACTTTCTAAAAAACAGATTTGTGCCAACACCAGGAGAATTCCGTTCATCTCTACATATACGGAACATGGCATGGATATTTCCAAAATCATTAAAAAACATTGGAATATATTAAAGGATTGTCACAAATCTATTATTGAGTTTTAGTCACTACCAATGATGTCATATCGCAGAACAAAAAGTTTGCGTGATCAACTTGTAAGAGCTGATGTTGGCCCAAGTAGAATGGTGAAACAAACTACAATAACCTCGGCGGGACTTGGCTGTTTTCCATGCCTTAGGTGTGTAAATTGTCGCTACATAGTAAAAGGTAAAAGTTTCCTGCACCCCCATACAGGGGAACAATATCCAATACGGCTCCACCTAACTTGTAATTCGAGTTATGTTGTATATGTCCTTACCTGTCCATGTAAACTATTGTACGTGGGGGAGACCTCCATGGACTTAAAAACACGCCTCAATAACCACAGATTATCTATTAGAAAGTGGCGCTCTGACTTGCCGGTCTCAAAACATTTTCTCGATAAGAAACACGTTGAAAGGGACCTTAAATGTTATATAATTGATCATGTACCTATGCCAAGACGAGGAGGTAACAGATCCACTCTGTTGAAGAAAAAAGAACTAGAGTGGATCTATATACTTAACTCACTTAAACCAAATGGTCTCAATGTAGAATACAATATAGGATTGGTTAGATAGGATTGTGGCTTGCCCTGGTTTCCTCCCTACTTTGGTCCGACCACTGACGCTATTCTGTGTTAGGTAGTTAGTATTTGGACCATTACTGTTTTTATTACCCATATAATAATAAAAAAAAAATATTTTTTCTTTTTCCTCTTGCTTCAGATATGCCGATGATGACAGACATGATGATATCGGAAACTACACTGGTCTGATGTCCCTTAGACTTCCTAATATATAAGATATATATATTGTATTAGATTGTATGTTCCCCGATTGTGTAGACATGACATGAATGGATCTGAGTGGCATATCTCTCTTTGATATGACCTTTGATATGATGCATGATATGGAGGAGATCCCTCCTGGGCCCCGTAGTGACACACTGCAATAGTGGTAATGGACGCGGCATATATATGCAGGTTTCCATGCGACTTTCCTGGCGGTATGCGGCAAATAGTTTGCTTGACGGTGAACAGTTGTTGATTTGACATTGTATAGCCCAAATGTATGCTAATTTGAATGGAAGTGCCCTTTTGCTCGAGATCTGGACTGAACTGAGACTCGTGCTGTCATTTGACCTCTTTCAAGATGGCCGCTTGGTGTGTGGGATTGATCTGCGCATACTCGATTAGATCCTCCTTCGTCATAATGATGTATCGATTGTACGCAAGTCGAGGTATGCGCAGTAAGTTTGAATGCACGCCAATGCAGACGTTGTCACCGGTGTGGGATCGCAGTACATCAGTTCAGTGTTTTCCTGCTTATCATGTTACTCTTCATCGACATCACAGTTTAATGCACACGTCACTTTTTAACTATTTCAGCACTTTATCTATGCAAGATTAAGAAGCTCTGGAAGCTATTTAAATGAATGTATTTTACACATGTACACGTATGTTATATGTAACTTCACGGATCATGTTTGTAATAGTTGGAATATGTTTATTGACACTATCATGTAAATTTTTAGATCAAGATAGGTTTTTAATCCTTGTACTTAGATTTTAATGAGTTAATGCACTAATTATGTATTTGTCACGTGATATGACGCAATCAGTTGTGGGTGTATATATATATAGTTCACTGTGTCCTGTTACTTTGCTTGAGAAAGGCTCGGATACAGAGCAGAAACATCGCCATTGCCACTGAGGTGAATAAAGTATTTTTTTAATTTTAATTTTTGGAGTAATGCCTTTTTCCTACATACTGTATATATGTGTGTATGTGATTACTGCAGCAATACTCAGTGTGGCAGAAATCTACCTGTGTCTATTAAGTTGAAATTGAGCATCAAGCTTCAGTTGTCCGTTTACGTATTTCCAGTTTCCACACAGGTGCAAGTTAATTTTTGTTATGGGGGGTACCTTCAATTTATTTAAACAGCATATATACGTGATTATTGCAGCCATACCCACAATGTGGCAGCAATCTACCTGTGTGTGTGTTAATTTGAAATTTAGTGTCAAGTCTCAAGCTCCGTTTACATATTTTCAGTTTCCACATGGTCACCATTTCATTTTTTTTTTTGGGGTGGGGGCTTTCAATTTAAGTAAGCAGCATATATGCGTAATTGCGGCAGCAATATCCACAGTGTGACAGCAATCTCTACCTGTGTGTGTTAAGTTGAAATTGAGCATCACGCCTCAGTCGTCTGTTTGGTATTTTCTGTTTACGCACGGTTGGAATTCAAATTTTGGGATTGTTAAATGTAATTAAACTAGCATATATCTGTGATTACTACAAGACACAAAGTATAGCAAGCAATCTACCAGTGAGTATTAATGATTTTTTTTTTTTTGAGGGGACTTGTTTAATTTAATTAAACCAGCATATTGGTCAACACTAGTGCAGAGCGAACCCGAACTGTAAAGTTCGGGTCCGTACCAAACTTTGTGAGTTCGGGTACCCGGACCCAAACTTTGCCGGAAAAGTTTGAGTTTGACTTCAGTGTTCGCGCATTTAATAAAGCTTTTGAAAGGCTGCAGGGCAGCCAATCATCAAGCTTATAAGCTGTGGGCACTTAGAAGCCATCACAGCCATGCCTAGTAATGGCATAGCTGTGATTGGCCGGTGCATCATGTGACCCAGCCTCTATACAAGCTGGATCACGTGTAGGACTGCCCATCAGCTCTGAGTAGTGCAGGGACAGGAAGCAGGCAGCTGAAGCAAGGGGTAGTGTTAGGAATCTAGTTATTTGTTTTGTAGGTGACCTATAATGATTTTTTGTGGGTGCAATATACCAGCTTTACACCCCTGACACAAAAATATAATAGTTAATCCGTCTTGTTAGTTTGATGGGTGACATATACCCATTTTTGTTGAGAGATACACGTGCACTTTATACGTGGCAGGGAAATTAGTATAGTTAATCTGACTGTTAGTTCGACCGGTGACATATGCCCATTTTTGATGTGAGATACACTTGCACTTTATACGTGACAGGGAAATTAATATAGTTAATCCATCTGTTAGTTCGGTGGGTGACATTTTCCACTTTTTGGTGTGAGGTACACCTGCACTGCATACATGAGAGGGAAATTAATATAGTTAATCCGTCTGCTAGTTCAGTGGGAGACATATCCCCATTTTTGGTGTGAGATACACGTGCACTTTATACGTGACAGGGAAATTAATATAGTTAATCTGACTGTTAGTTTGGCTGGTGACATATACCCATTTTTGGTGTGAGATACACATGCACTGCATATGTGACAGGGAAATTAATATAGTTAATCCGTCTGTTAGTTCGATGGGTGACATAGTCCCATTATTGGTGTGATCTTGCTCTCTCTTCTGCTGCGGTCTTGGCCTCTTTCTCCCCCTCTGGAGTGACAGTGACACCTGCCACCCCGCAAACAGAGGATGTGGCAGCAACACCACCACCTCCACCACCAACATGTCCACACTGTCCCATGGAAGAGTACAGCTGTCCATTCCCCAAACACTGGAGAGAAAGAGGAATTACCCCCCTACCCATCAGCGATCCCTGGCCCTGAATGCCAGCATTTAAAAATTCCTGGCCTTTGAAATGCTGTCATTCTGCCTGGTGGAGACAGAGACTTTTAAAAACCTTATGGCGGTGGCTGTCCCACAGTACGTGGTTCCCAGCCACCACTACTTTTCCAGGTGAGCCCTCCCTGCCCTGCACAACCAAGTGGCGGACAAAATCTGTGGCAAGGTCCACATAACTACTGATCCGTGGACCAGTAAGCACGGGCAGGGGCGTTATATCTCCCTAACTGCATACCGGGTAGATGTAGTGGCGGCTGGGCCTGAGGCGGATAGCAGTTTGGGGCATGTCCTACAGCCACTGAGGATTGCAGGACATTTCTCATTGCTTCCTGTTGCCTCCTCCTCCTCCTCCATTTTCTTTTCTACCGCCTCCTCATCTGGTCAGCGTAACACCTTCACCACCACCTTCAGCACAACCAGGGGGAAATGACATCAGGCTGTTTTGAAGCTTGTCTGTTTGGGGGGAAAAAAAACACACCACGTAGGAGCTGTGGATGGGCATGGAACAACAGACCGATGAGTGGTTGGTGCCACTGAGCCTCAAGCCTGGCCTGGTGGTGTGCGATAACGGGCAAAATCTCGTAGCAGTTCTGGGGCTAGTCGGTTTGACGCACATCCTTTGTCAGGCGCATGTGCTGAATTTGGTGGTGCATAGGTTCCTGAAAAATTATCCCAATATGTCACAGCTGCTGGAAAAAGTGTGGGCCGTCTATGCGCACTTTCGGCGTTCTCACCCTGCTGCTGCTCGCCTGTTTGCGCTTCAGCGTAACTTCGGCCTTCCCGCTCACTGCCTCATATGCGACGTACCCACAAGGTGGAACTTCACCTTGCACATGCTGGAGAGACTGTCCGAGCAGCAGCAGGCGATAGTGGAGTTTCAGCTGCAGCACGCACAGGTGAGTCACTCTGCGGAACAGCACCACTTCACCACCAACGAGTGGGCCTTCATGCGGAATGTGTGTGCCGTATTGTGCTGTTTTCGAGAACTCCACCAACATGGCCAGTGCCGATGACACAGTCCTAAGTGTTAGGCCCCTTTAACACGGGCAAGAATTCCGTGCGGGTGCAATGCATAAGGTGAACGCATTGCACCCGCACTGAATCCGGACCCATTCACTCCAATAGTTGTGCGTTGCGTGCAAATCACAGAAAGCTCTATATTGTGCGATTTTCACGCATGGTTGCTAGGGGACGATTGGGACCCGATCTTTATTATTTTTCATTATAACATGGTTATAAGGGAAAATAATAGCATTCATAATACAGAATGCTAAGTAAATTAGGGATGGAGGGGTTAAAAATAAAAAATAAAAAAATTAAACTCACCTCATCCACTTGTTTGCGCAGCCCCTGCTTGTCTTCTATCTTCTTCTTTGAGGACCTGGGAGGAAAAGGACCTTTGGTGACGTCAGTGCACTCATTACATGGTCCATCACCATGGTGGTGGACCATGTGACGGACCATGTGATGAGCGCAGTGACATCACCAAAGGTCCTTTTCCTCCCAGGTCCTCAAAGAAGAAGAAAGAAGACAAGCCGGGCTGCTCGAACAAGTGGATGAGGTGAGTTTAATTATTTATTTTTTATTTTTTAACCCCTCCACCCCTAATTTACTTAGCATTCTGTATTAAGAATGCTATTATTTTCATAACCATGTTATAAAGGAAAATAATAAAATCTACACAACACCTAACCCAAACCCGAACTTCTGTGAAGAAGTCCGGTTTCGGGTCTGGGTACCAAACATGCCGATTTTTCTCACTCGTGTGCAAAACGCATTAAAACACTTTGCACTCGCGCTGAAAAATAACGCATTCTCCCGCAACGCACGCACATCTTGTCCGGCCCTCACACGCGACGCCCGTGTGAAAGAGGCCTTACTATGCCACTTCTATGACTCCTTAAAAAAACACTTCGGGCGATGATGGAAGAGTATGTGGCACAGGAGGAAGAGGAGGAGGAAGAGGGATCATTTCCACAGTTATCAGGGCAGTCATTCACAAGTGGCTCGAAGGGTGGGTTCCTGCACCAACAGAGGCCAGGTACCCAACTGTCCAGCCAGGGCACAGTTCTGCAAGATGAGGAGGAGGAGGATGATGATGAGGAGGAACCGTGTTCACAGCAGGGTGGCACCCAAAGCAGCTTATGGGCATCAATGGAGCGTGGCTGGGGGGATACAGAGGACACAGATGATACACCTCCCACAGAGGACAGTTTGTCGTTGCCTCTGGGCAGCCTGGCACACATGAGCGAGTACATGCTGCAGTGCCTACACAATGGCCACCGAGTTGCCCACATTCTAACCAGTGCTGATTACTGGGTGGCCACCCTGCTGGATCTCCGCTACAAGGACAACGTGCTGTCCTTAATTCTGTCACTGGAGCGTGATCAGAAGATGCGCGAGTACAAGCGCACGCTAGTAGATGCACTGCTGATGGCACCTGAGAGCGGGGCTCAGTGGAAGCACAAGGCGAAGGTAGAGGAGGAGGAAGAAGTCGCCAACACAGCTAGGGCACCGCCAGCACCTCAGAAGGGAGGGTTAGCATTGCCGAAATGTGGAAAAGCTTTGTCAGCATGCCACAACAACCAGCACCACCAGCTGATTCGGAACGTCTTAGCAGGATGCAGTATTTGAGCAACATGGTGGAACAGTACGTGTGCACATGCCTACACATACTGACTGATGGGTCTGCCCCATTCAACTTTTGGGTCTCCAAATTGGGTACATGGCCTGAACTTGTCCTTTATGCCTTGGGGTGCTGGCCTGCCCTGCAGCAAGTGTATTGTCTGAACGTGTGTTTAGCACGGCAGGCCTCTACTTGGGGCATTTTCCCTTCAGTTTTGTCTTCACCATGTGAAATGCATGCTCAATCGGATTCATGGCAGGTGATTGACTTGGCAATTGCATAACATTCCACTTCATTCCCTTAAAAAACTCTTTGGTTGATTTTGCAATATGCTTTGGGTCATTGTCCATCTGCACTGTGAAGCGCCGTCCAATGAGTTCTGAAGCATTTGGCTGAATATGAGCAGATAATATTGCCCGAAACACTTCAGAATTCATCCTGCTGCTTTTGTCAGCAGTCACATCATCAATAAATACAAGAGAACCAGTTCCATTGACAGCCATACATGCCCACGCCATGACACTACCACCACCATGCTTCACTGATGAGTTGGTATGCTTAGGATCATGAGCAGTTCCTTTCCTTCTCCATACTCTTTTCTTCCCATCACTCTGGTACAAGTTTATTTTGGTCTCATCTCTCCATAGGATGTTGTTCCAGAACTGTGAAGGCTTTTTTAGATGTAGTTTGGCAAACTCTAATCTTGCCTTCCTGTTTTTGAGGCTCACCATTGGTTTACATCTTGTGGTGAACCCTCTGGATTCACTCTGGTGAAGTCTTCTCTTGATTGTTGACTTTGACACACATACACCTACCTCCTGGAGAGAGTTCTTGATCTGGCCAATTGTTGTGAAGGGTGTTTTCATCACCAGGGAAAGAATTCTTCGGTCATCCACCACAGTTGTTTTCTGTGGTCTTCCGGGTCTTTTGGTGTTTCTGAGATCACCGGTGTGTTCCTTCTTTTTAAGAATGTTCCAAACAGTTGTTTTGGCCATGCCTAATGTTTTTGCTATCTCTCTGCTGGGTTTGTTTTGTTTTTTCAGCCTAATAATGGCTTGCTTCACTGATAGTGACAGCTGTTTGGATCTCATCTTGAGAGTTGACAGCAACAGATTCCAAATGCAAATAGCACACTTGAAATGAACTCTGGACCATTTATCTGCTCATTGTAATTGGGATAATGAGGGAATAACACACACCTGGGCATGGAACAGCTGAGAAGCCAATTGTCCCATTATGTTTGGTACCTTAACAAGTGGAAGCCACATATGCAAATTATTGTAATTCCTACACCAATCACCTGATTTGGATGTAAATACCCTCAAATTAAAGCTGCCAGTCTGCAGTTAAAGCACATCTTGTTTGTTTCATTTCAAATCCATTGTGTTGGTGTATATAGCCAACAATGTTAGAATTGTGTCGATGTCCCAATATTTATGGACTTGACTGTATATGTGATTACTACACCAATACACAGGGTAGTGCACAACATTATCTGAGAGGCCCAAATATGTCCGGGCTATGTAATGGTTCCAAATGAAAAACCAAGAGCCAGAATGTGGGTAGTAGCAGAATCAACTATCTGGCCAGCAGTAGCAGTAGTAGTAGGCCGCAGTTGACCCTGCTATCTTCAGAAAGCTGCAACATTATAGTTGAGGAGACAGAGGATGAGATTGTGGATTGGATGGCCCACTGCTCCTTGCAGCAGAGGAGGGGACTTCAGAGTCAGGGGTCCTCCTCCTTGCAGCCCCAAAGAAGGCTTTAAATGGAGTCTTCCCAGTCTTCACTGCCCCTTCCTTTTTCC
Organism: Bufo bufo; assembly: GCF_905171765.1. Lineage (NCBI taxonomy): Eukaryota > Metazoa > Chordata > Amphibia > Anura > Bufonidae > Bufo > Bufo bufo. The sequence continues at coordinate 369,386,325 of NC_053392.1, read as the reverse complement.
TAAGAAGTGGCAAGAAAACCCCACCACACCCTACGGCAGATAGCCAATAGAATCTCCCTGTTGACGACTTGTGTGAGAGCCCTCACTGTTTGTATTGTCCTGAGGAGAAGGTTGGGAAGGTGGCTGGTGACCCCATGCATACCTGTGTTGAAAACACACAGCAGTAAAGGGGATCCCAGGAAACCACCATGATATCTTACCATCTGATAAAAGCGGCAGGGAGGTGAGGACTCTAATGATGATTGTGTGCTGGACAGGACCTAGGAGCCGGATAAGGGTGCTGAGCAAGAGGAAACATCAATGGAGAAGGGCCGTGGCACAGCAAAAAAAAGAGTAGTGATGAGCGAAGTTTCGAAAAATTTGATTCGGCAGCTTCGTCAAGAAATTAGATTTTTTTTAGTAATTACTTATTCACAAATTGCTTGCCAGGACATCTGGTTTTATTACATGCGTGTTTTATATAATATCCTGGAGTACAGGAGGAGGAAACCAGGAGAGAGAGAGGCAATGCAGCCAGCTTGCAGTGATTGTCTGTGTGCTTGTGTAGAGAGGAGGAACTTGGTATTCCCAGCTGCTTTGGTTTTCTGATTCTGAATATTTTATCATGCTACTAATGCTTCTCAATCGTCGGTTTACATGTTTTCAGTTTCCACACGGTTGAAATTTTAAAATTCATTGCTTACAGTCATTGCCTACAGATAATTAAATAAATAAATAAAATAAATGTTTTTTGTTTTTTTTGGGGGAGAGGGGGGATAAATTTATTTAAGGCTCAGCATGAATGTACGTAATTACTGACTTAATACTGACATTTTCTCACAGTCCAGGCAAAGCTGGGGCCTGCATCATGCCACTAATGCCTGAGGGTCAGTTTCCGTGTATTCACTTTCAACTTTTATCACTTGGTTGAAATGAAAAACATTTTGCGAGGGGAATCTAAAAGGAACCTGTCATCAACTTTATGATGAGCTCACTGAGGGCATAAATCAGTGACAGAAATGTTGATTTCAGCAGTGTGTCACTCATGAGCTAAAAGTAAGTGGTTGCTGAGAACCAGAATCATAATCATTGCAGCCCAGGCCTTAAAAAGAGTCAAATCTACCTGAGAAGAGTCCTGGTTATTAATAATCTCCTGCACTCTCACCCATCTGCTGATGATTGGCAGTTCTCTTCTAGACAAAGGGAGAAAACTAGGTAGAAGACTGTCAGTCATCAGGTGGGCAGGGAGAGCAGGAGATTATGAATAACCAGGACTCTTCTCAGGTGGCCGGGACTCTTTTCCAGGACCAGTCTGCAATGATTGTGATGTCGGTTCTTCTCGGCAACCACTTATTTTTAACTTATAAATGACAGACGGCTGAAATCAATTTACCTATCTCTACTTTAGTCTGCTGTTAGTATGGGCAGCATAAAGTTGATGACAGGTTCCCTTTAACACGGAAATTTTCTCACAGTCCAGGCAGGCTGAATGTGATGAATAGACAGCTACCTGCTGCCGGTGACCCATCTTGCCAGTCTTGTCTGTCTGCCTACCTACCATCACATTATGTTGAATGCTGCGACCTGCATCATGCCACTTATGCCACTTGTCAACTGCCACGTTACCCAAAGGTAATAAAAAAAAAAATCTCATAGCAATATGTGTTTAAACATTATCTGCCCCTGATAAAGGCCAACTTTTGAAAGCTTTGGAATATGAAAAAGCATGAGACATGAGCCAGGGGTGTGTCTTTTTGAACACGCTGTATAACACTGTCAAATGTGCGTTTACCCATAGCTATGTATGCCAGTGTCAATCAGACATCATTTACTGTTGCTGTGATTGCATTCCTGAGCTTGGGATCGAGGCTGTTGGAGGGAAAATAACTATATCATAAAGATTTAACAAAAAGAGATAAAACTTTTTCATAAAAATTATGAGTCCTAGGAGGCTAGAGCGGATTATATACCAGCTTTCAGGGTAATTGGAGCAACTTTGGTTGGCTTGAACCAATTTGGGTCCAAACCAAACTTTTAAAAAAAATTCCGCAAACTGGACCTGAAACGAATCTCGAGTGGTTTACTCATCTCTATTTTAATCTATCCAAAAAAATAATAATAATCAAATAGTCTTAATTATATATATTCAACTGCTATGTATTTCGGCTTTTATTTTTACCTACATATATCCGTGGAAAGACAAACCATGTGTACAGGGGCATACACAGATGTTATAGGGCCCTATAACTAAACTTAGTAAGGGACAAAAGACAGATTTCTAAAAAATTTGCATTTTTTCTTGTGGAATCTTTTAATAAAAAAGTCATTTTTTGCCCACTTTACCCTTCTTCTATGGCTACTTTCACACTTGCGGCAGAGAGATCCAGCAAGCAGTTCCGTTGCCAGAACTGCCTGCCGGATCAGGCAAAACGTATGCCAACTGATGGCATTTGTAAGATTGATCAGGATCCTGATCAGTCTTAAAAATGCCTGATCAGTCGAAGAAATGCATGGAAATGCCGGATCCGTCTTTCCAGTGTCATCCGGCAAAACGGATCCGGCATTTATTTTTTTCACCTTTTTCTCAGTCTGCGCATGCGCAGACCGGAAGGATGGATCCGGCACTAATACATTCCTATGGGAAAAAATGATCCGGCATTCAGGCAAGTCTTCAGTTTTTTTCGCCGGAGATAAAACCGTAGCATGCTGCGGTTTTCTCTTTTGCCTGATCAGTCAAAACGACTGAACTAAAGACATCCTGATGCAAACTGAATGGATTACTCTCCATTCAGAATGCATGGGGATAAAACTGATCAGTTCTTTTCCGGTATTGTCACGACCGCTATCCCAGCAGCAGTCGTGTCGCACCAGACGGAGGGGAAGGGGGACCCTTATCTACTGATGGGAAATAGAATGGCCACCCCTGACTAACCCTAAGCTGGCACCTGTCTGCCCTGATACCCTAGACGGGGTGTGAACCCGTGCGGCGAGCAGGATGCCTAAACCCTCAGTCGCCCTAACAAGACTGGACTGGGGAAAGGCCGATGGGAGCGCTAGTCACAATCACTCACGTCTAGGAAAACAACAGGGGAAGACAGAAACAAACAAACAACAGCAGAGATAGACTTATCCAGTCACGAGCAGAGAAGGCGATCCCAAACACGACAGTCCACGCCGGACAAGAGCTCCACAGCAACACCAACGATCTCCTTCCAAGGTCAGAGTAGCACTGGAAGTAAGGACTATATCTGGCAATGACTGCAAGTGAAAGTGAAACTAATATAGTAGCTGGGAGTGGCAGACAGGACTCACCTGAGAAGGATGCCTACAAACTCCCAGTCAGGACAAAAAGGTTCACAAGGCAAAACCCAGATGACATACCCTGAACCACGGAGCAAACTCACAAGCTATCGCGAGTAGCAAGTCGCTGCGACCTTCTCCTCCCAGACCTGTCTGGATCAGTCACAGTCGTGACAGTACCCCCCTTTCTACGAGGGGCCCCTGGACCCTCAAGACCAGGCCTCTCCGGATGGGAGCTATGAAAAGCCTGAATGAGTCTGTCCGCTTTTATCTCTGATGCTGGAACCCACATTCTCTCTTCGGAACCATAACCTTTCCAGTGCACCAGGTACTGAAGAGAGCGGCGAACATATCGTGAATCAACAATCTTTTCTACCTGAAACTCAAGACTGCCATCAACAACCACCGGTGGAGGCGGTAGTGGCAATGGTTCAGGAGGTTCTACATATCTCTTAAGCAGAGATCTGTGGAAGACATTATGGATCCTTAGAGTCTGAGGTAGCTACAGACGAAAAGCCACCGGGTTAATGATCTTAATTACCCTATAAGGACCAATAAATCTCGGACCTAATTTCCACGAGGGAACCTTCAATTTGATATTTCTGGTAGACAACCACACCAAGTCATTCACCCCAAGGTCCGGACCTTCAGAGCGCTTCCTATCAGCCGCACGTTTTTTATCTACCACCAATTCTCTTCAAACTTTCTTGCACACTCTGCCACACTGAAGAAAGTGAAGACGCAAATCGTTCCTCCTTGGGAATCCCAGACGGCCCCCCCTCACTAAACGTACAAAACTGAGGATGGAAACCATACGCACCAAAAAATGGTGACTTATCGGTGAATTCTTGACGACGATTATTAATGGCAAACTCGGCTAACGGTAAATAAGATGACCATTCCTCCTGATTTTCGGAAACAAAGCATCTCAAATATGTCTCTAGGTTTTGATTGGTACGTTCAGTCTGACCGTTGGACTGTGGATGGAAAGATGAAGAAAACGACAGATGTACCCCTAAACGAGAACAAAAAGCTTTCCAAAATTTAGAAACGAATTGGGTACCACGATCCGAAACAATATCGGAAGGGACCCCGTGAAGCTTCACAATGTGGTCAATAAAAACCTGAGCCAGTGTGTTAGCATTAGGCAATGCGGCAAGAGCAATAAAGTGCACCATTTTACTGAATCTGTCAACAACTACAAGAATAACAGTCTTCCCCGCTGATACTGGTAGATCCGTAATGAAATCCATTGACAGGTGCGTCCAAGGCCTGTTGGGGATGGCCAGAGGTAAAAGACGCCCTGCCGTACGAGTATGATCTACCTTAGAACGAGCACAGGTAGCACATGCAGACACAAAATGCAACACCTCCTGGTGCCATTTAGCCCACCAGAACCGACGAGACACTAACTCAGAGGTTTCCCTACTACCTGGGTGTCCTGCCAGTGTGGAGTTATGCTGTTCTTTTAGTATCTCCAGTCGTAAATTTTCTGGCACAAACAGTTTACCCGAGGGGCAGGAGGCCGGGGCGTCCACCTGAGCTTCCAACACCCTCCCCTCCAAACCTGAGTGTAATGCAGAGACCACCACCCCCTTTTGCAAAATGGGCTCTGGTACCTCAACATCACCCCCTCCAGGAAAACTTCGAGACAATGCATCCGCCTTAGTATTTTTTGCCCCCGGGCGATAGGTTATTACAAAATTAAACCTAGTAAAAAATAACGACCACCGAGCCTGTCTAGGGGTGAGACGTTTAGCAGACTCCAGATATAATAAGTTTTTGTGATCAGTAATCACCGTGACGGGATGAACCGCCCCCTCCAAAAAATGACGCCACTCCTCAAAAGCCAACTTAATAGCTAAAAGTTCCCTGTTGCCAATATCATAGTTCCTTTCTGCAGTAGACAATTTCTTCGAAAAGAAAGCACACGGATGCCATTCACCAGGGGACGGGCCCTGAGATAGTACCGCTCCCACCCCCACCTCTGATGCGTCAACCTCTACAATAAAAGGAAGCGAGACATCTGGCTGTACGAGAATAGGGGCCTAGGTGAATCTCTCCTTCAGAGATGCAAAGGCAGTTTTGGCTGCATGTGACCATTTGGAAAAATCGGATCCCTTTCGGGTCATGTCCGTCAGTGGTTTGACCACCAAGGAATAGTTCTTTATAAACTTTCTATAAAAATTGGCAAACCCCAGGAAGGATTGCAATGCCTTCAGGTTCTCAGGCAGATCCCAGTCTATAATCGCCCAGACTTTCTCTGGATCCATGCGGAAACCTGAATCTGACAACACATACCCCAGAAATGGCAGTTCTTTTACGGCGAACACACATTTTTCTAACTTGGCAAACAATTTGTTGGCCCTTAATATCTGCAGCACTTGTCTCACATGGATCTTATGAGTATCCAGATCCGGGGAATAGACCAGGATGTCATCAAGATATATCACAACAAATCTCCCGATAAGGTGACTAAAAATATCGTTGACAAAATGTTGGAATACCGCAGGCGCATTAGTAAGGCCTCTTTCACACTTGCGTTGTCCGGATCCGGCGTGTACTCCACTTGCCGGAATTACACGCCGGATCCGGAAAAACGCAAGTGTACTGAAAGCATTTGAAGACGGAACCGTCTTCCAAATGCGTTCAGTGTTACTATGGCACCCAGGACGCTATTAAAGTCCTGGTTGCCATAGTAGTAGTGGGGAGCGGGGGAGCGGTATACTTACAGTCCGTGCAGCTCCCCGGGCGCTCCAGAGTGACGTCAGAGCGCCCCATGCGCATGGATGACGTGATCCATGCGATCACATGATCCATGCGCTTGGGGCGCCCTGACGTCACTCTGGAGCGCCCGGGGAGCCGCACGGACGGTAAGTATGCTGCTCCCCCGCTCCCCGCTACACTTTACCATGGCTGCCAGGACTTTAGCGTCCCGGCAGCCATGGTAACCACTCTGAAAAAGCTAAATGTCGGCTCCGGCAATGCGCCGAAACGACGTTTAGCTTAAGGCCGGATCCGGATCAATGCCTTTCAATGGGCATTAATTCCGGATCCGGCCTTGCGGCAAGTGTTCCGGATTTTTGGCCGGAGCAAAAAGCGCAGCATGCTGCGGTATTTTCTCCGGCCAAAAAACGTTCCGTTCCGGAACTGAAGACATCCTGATGCATCCTGAACGGATTTCTCTCCATTCAGAATGCATTAGGATAATCCTGATCAGGATTCTTCCGGCATAGAGCCCCGACGACGGAACTCTATGCCGGAAGACAAGAACGCAAGTGTGAAAGAGCCCTAAGACCAAATGGCATGACCAGATTTTCATAATGCCCTTCCGGAGTATTAAAAGCCGTCTTCCACTCATCCCCCTCTTTGATGCGAACCAGGTTATAGGTTCCTCTGAGATCCATTTTGGAGAACCATTTAGCACCAGCAACCTGATTAAAGAGGTCGGGAATGAGAGGAAGAGGATAGGGATCTCGGATAGTTATCCGGTTTAATTCCCGGAAATCCAGGCAAGGACGTAGGCCCCCATCTTTCTTTTTAACGAAAAAGAACCCTGCAGCCACAGGTGAAGAAGAGGGTCTGATGTGTCCCTTAGCCAAACTCTCCGAAATATAATCTTTCATAGCCTTCCTTTCCGGGCCGGAAAGATTGTATAACCGGGTTTTAGGTAGTTTTGCCCCAGGTAATAGATTAATCGGGCAATCATATGGACGATGAGGTGGTAACCCCTGACAACCCTTCTCAGAGAACACATCCATAAAATCTGACAGAAAGGCAGGTAAAGATGTTACAGAGAGTGTAGAGCACCTACTACTCAAGCAGTTGTCCTTACAATGTTCACTCCACTCCACAATCTCCCTGGCCTGCCAATCCACCACTGGATTGTGAGTCACCAGCCAGGGAAGCCCCAATACCATAGGAGCCGGAAGACTGTCCAGGACATAACAAGAGATATACTCTTTATGGAGGTCCCCTACCTGCAGATGGATATTATGGATGATCTGAGTTAACTCTCTCTGAGTAAGAGGGGAGGAGTCGATGGCAAACACAGGAATAGTTCTGCATACCGGTTCCGGAGTAAAACCCAGAGCCTGAGCAAACCGTGAATCCACCAAGTTGACCCCCGCCCCACTGTCCAAAAAGACGGAACAGATCTCAGTTTTATTGCCCGCCTCAACAGTAGCGGACAACAAAAACTGAGACATGCGTATGGAGGAAACGAATACGCCCAGACTGTTCTCCTCCGCACAATCTGGGGACTCTAGTTTTCCGGCGGCTCCTTTGTTTGTGGTCTCTTGGGTTCTGAGGGACAAACCTTTACAAAATGACCCCTCCCCCCACAAGGAAAACAAACCTCTGACCTATGGCGGAACTTAGGAGGATTCACCCGTCTAGTGGCGCCCCCTATTTGCATTGGTTCGACTGGACCATAACAGACCGATCCCTGCCCTATAGAGGCCTCCGTAAAATTTAATAGTCTCTCCCTGAGTCGTCTGTCGATTCTTATGGACAGAGACATAGCAGCCTCAAGAGACCCAGGGACCTCGTATACCGCCAGCGCGTCTTTTAATTTTTCAGACAACCCCTGGCAGAACTGACTCCTAAGGGCCGAGTCGTTCCATAACGTATCAGTAGCCCACCTACGGAATTCGGAACAATATAGTTCAGCAGACCGGTTCTCTTGCCGAAGTCTACGTAGCTTAGACTCAGCCAGTGAGACCCTGTCCGGGTCATCATATACGAGACCCAGGGCTTCAAAAAAACTCCTCCACTGATCGTAAGGCCGGAGAGTCTGATGGTAGGGAGAAAGCCCAAGCCTGCGGATCTCCTTGCAGGAGAGAAATTACAATGCCCACCCGTTGTTCCTCACCGCCGGAGGATCTAGGGCGTAACCTGAAGAACAATTTGCAAGCTTCTCTGAAGGTTACAAATTGGTCTCTCCCTCCAGAGAACCTATCAGGTAAAGCCACTTTTGGCTCAGGAGTACCTTGGTTTCCCGTAGCAACGGTGGAACCCAAGGATTGCTGCTGCAGCACTGTTGCTTTTAATCCTGCCACTTCAAGGGATAACCCCTGTAATTGTTTCGCCAAAACCGAAACCGGATCCATAGTGGAACAGACAAAATACAAAGCAAAACAGCAAGCAAAGAAAAAAAAAGAAAAAAAAAGAAATGTCCTTTTTTTTTTTTTTTTTTTAAAAGGGCAGATATACTGTCACGACCGCTATCCCAGCAGCAGTCGTGTCGCACCAGACGGAGGGGAAGGGGGACCCTTATCTACGGATGGGAAATAGAATGGCCACCCCTGACTAACCCTAAGCTGGCACCTGTCTGCCCTGATACCCTAGACGGGGTGCGAACCCGTGCGGCGAGCAGGATGCCTAAACCCTCAGTCACCCTAACAAGACTGGACTGGGGAAAGGCCGATGGGAGCGCTAGTCACCATCACTCACGTCTAGGAAAACAACAGGGGAAGACAGCAACAAACAAACAACAGCAGAGATAGACTTATCGAGTCACGAGCAGAGAAGGCGATCCCAAACACGACAGTCCACGCCAGACAAGAGCTCCACAGCAACACCATCAAACGATCTCCTTCCAAGGTCAGAGTAGCACTGGAAGTAAGGACTATATCTGGCAATGACTGCAAGTGAAAGTGAAACTAATATAGTAGCTGGGAGTGGCAGACAGGACTCACCTGAGAAGGATGCCTACAAACTCCCAGTCAGGACAAAAAGGTTCACAAGGCAAAACCCAGATGACATACCCTGAACCACGGAGCAAACTCACAAGCTATCGCAAGTAGCAAGTCGCTGCGACATTCTCCTCCCAGATCTGTCTGGATCAGTCACAGTCGTGACAGGTATAGAGCCCCTGTGACGGAACTCTATGCCGGAAAAGAAAAACGCAAGTGTGAAAGTACCCTAAGTTGGTAAAAGTGGAATAAGAACTTATACAAAAGTGAGTACACTCCTCGGATTTTTGTAAATATTTTATTATATCTTTTCATAAGACAGCACTGCAGATATGACACTTAGATACAATGTAAAGTAGTCAGTGTACAGCTTGTATATATGTAAATTTGGTGTGCCCTCAAAATAACTTAACACACACCATTAATGTCTAAACTGCTGGAAACAAAAGTGAGTACACCCCTAAGTGAAAATGGTCAAATTGTGCCCAAAGTGTCAATATTTTGTGTGGCCACCATTATTTTCCAGCACTGCCTTAACTCTATTTGGCATGGAGTACACTAGAGCTTCACAGGTTGTCACTGAAATCCTCTTCCACTCTTCATTACAGAGCTGGTGGATGTTAGAGACCTTGCGCTCCTTCACCTTCCATTTGATGATGCCCCACAGATGCTCAATAGGATTTAGGTCTGGAGACATGCTTGGCCAGTCCAGCACCTTTACCCTCAGTTTATTTAGCAAGGCAGTGGTTGTCATGTTGGAATACTGCCCTGTGACCGAGATTCCCAATGGAGGGGGATCATGCTCTGCTTTAGTATGTCACAGAACATGTTGCCATTTATGGTTCTCTCAATGAACTGTAGCTCCCCACGGCTGGTAACACTAATGCAGCCCCAAACCATGACACTCCCACCACCATTCGTGAATATAGGCAAGACACACTTGTCTTTGTACTCCTCACCTGGTTGCTGCCACCACACATGCTTGACACCATCTGAACAAAATAAGTTTATCTTGGTCTCATCAGACCACAGGACAGGGTTCCAGTAATCCATGTCCTTAGTCTGCTTGTCTTCAGCAAACTGTTTGCAGGCTTTCTTGTGCATCATCTTTAGAAGAGGCTTCCTTCTGGGATGACAGCCATGCAGACCAATTTGAAGCAGTGTGCGGTGTATGGTCTGAGCACTGACAGGCTGACCCTCTACCACTTCTGCAGCAATGCTGGCAGCACTCCTACATCTATTTTGAAAAGACAACCTCTGGATATGACGCTGAGCATGTGCACTCAACTTCTCTGGTTGACTATGGCGAGGCCTGTTCTGAGTGGAACTTGTCTTGTTAAACCGCTGTATGGTCTTGGCCACCGTGCTGCAGCACAGTTTCAGGGTGTTGGCAATCTTCTTATAGCCTAGGCCATCTTTATGCAGAGCAATTCTTTTTTTCAGATCCAGTTCTTTGCCATGAGGTTCCATGTTGAACTTCGAGTGACCAGTATGAGAGAGGGTGAGAGCGATGACACCAAATTTAACACTCCTGCTACTCATTCACACCTGAGACCTTGTAACACTAACGACTCACATGACTACGTTTCTGCACGCAGTGTATGGAACCACGCAGTACACTGTTTGTGTTTGTGTGTCCTAAAAAAGCTCCTGATGAAGTGGTTGTACAGTAAAGAGACAACCAGAGAAACGCGTCGAGCTGGGCTAGTCACCCTGAAAGAGAGGGGACATCTCTTATAGGAAGGGACACTATTGTAGCCGTTTTTATCTTCTACATAGGGTAGCTGGCTAGTGGCTCTGAGCCACTGGAGTTAGGGTGTGCGAGTGTAGGTGGAGAAGCTTATGTGCAAATAGTCCACCTCCCCCAAATATCCAGTTAGTTCACTGCTCCCTTTATTGCACATAGACTTGGGTGCAGGGGTGAGTGTCACATAACAAACTCATACCCGGAAACTACGCCACCTAGAACGTCCTGTACACATTTTGCATTTACATGTTTGTTTAGTGGAGAAATCCCTTTTATATTATGTATTAATAAAAGTTATATTTTAGCGACAACATTTGGATCGTAAAACACATGACATTGGGGATGGAAAATGGCGAATTGTTCACAATTTGGCCATTTTTACTTAGTGGTGTACTCATTTTTGTTGCCAGAGTTTAGACATTAATCGCTGTGTATTGAGTAATTTTGAGGGCACACCAAATTTACACTGTTATACAAGCTGTACACTGACTACTTTACATTGTATCAAAGTGCCATATCTTCAGTGTTGCCCCATGAAAATGTATACTGTATATGGACACCCTTAGGGTCCATTCACACATCCATGTGTGTTTTGCGAATCCACGGATCCGCAGATCTGCAAAACACGGACAGCGGCAATGTGTGTTCCTCATTTTGCGGACCACTCATTGCCGGCACTAAGAGAATATGCCTATTCTTGTCTGCTATTGCGGATCGGGGCTGCACGTCGTGCGGCCCCATAGAAATGTATGGGTCCGCAATTCCGTTCTGCAAAATGCGGAATGGAATTGCGGATGTGTGAATGGAGCCTAAGGCTGGTTTTCCATGTTCAGTTTGTTTATTGAGTTTCTAAAGCCAAAGGCAGACGTGTTCAAAAAGAAGACTTTCTTTCATCCATGTCCTCCATTCATTATCTACTCCTAGCTTTGGCCTCAAAAACTGTACAAAAAACTAACTGAACTTGGAAATCCAACCATAAGGCAACAACAGAAGAGTCAGCTTTTGAAGTTGATATATTGGAGGCAGAAAAAGTGGTGATGAATGTAATTATCTGAAGGACATGTTCCTGGCATGAGGTAGTTAGCACCTGATAAATATGACCCGAGGAAGCTAGGGAAACTAGGGACAAGGTCATGGTGGTCTGAGGCTCCCTGCTACTTGACAAGCACCTGTGACAGGTGTAAAGAGATCTCCTTTCCCCCCTCCCCCAGTCCTGCCAGACAACTTCTTCATGAGATGATATTATATATTCATACATAATCATATAATTTATCTATATGACAGCAGACAGCCTGATTGCAGCTTGCACTGCCTGGTGTGGTGCCACGTGCTGCTGACTGAGTAGAGTGCTGTGCCTGTACATTTAACATTGTGAATTGGGGGGGGGGGGGGGGCTGCTATTAATTGCATTGTGAAGTTGTCTCGTCTGACAGTACTGGGGGGGGGGGGGGGGGATACAGTTAGGAGATTGCTTTGCACCTGTCAAAACAGATGCTTGTCTAGTGATCACAGGGCCATCCTCCTTCACTTATTGTTATTAACCCCTCACTTGCCAGCCCACCCAGCCCCATTTTGCTGTGTGTTCTGCTTTGAACATTGTTTAGTCCATGAAGGGGTTAATTAAGTGTTGAAGGGGGTGGGGGGTGTTATTGTGCATATTGTGTTTGGGAGCCATTTAACAAATTTGATAATCTAGTAAGATGTCGCACTAGGAAAACTAGACCCCAAACTGGTGCTCCTGTATAATTGAGACCACTCACTCAATCAATCAAAAAAAGGTATATAATAAGTAATATAACAGGGCACTCAAGAAACCGTGACCATGTGGTTCATATGGTTAAACACTTTATTTGCAGTTATAATCAAAATGCTGGTATTGGATGGTATTATCATAAAGATGATTGATATTAGGCAGCAAAAATAAAAATAATTCGATTATCACAATGGATACATCAATTTGTGCAATATACCAATAATGATAAATATAATAATATGACTTGCAACTATGGATCAATAGTCCCAAAAATATCTTGAATGGGTTGGTCAATCAATAGATCAAAACATAATTGTTACACCTGAGTGTTGATGTATAAAATCAGATGTATAGTAGCAAATGTATAAAAATCAAGTCTCTGTGTCCACCCTCAGTATCAGCAGCGTCCCACCGATACGAGGCAAGTAGCGGCGTCCCGCTACGTAATTACTTGCAAGTTTTAAGCTGGTTACCTTGTCTCTGACCACAGATTGTTAGACTTCCTCTCCCTTGATGTGCACAGCACAATGTATCAGGAGGCTTTTCCTCGACGACTCTGTCGTTGTATTTCACGTCACTGCCTGGATTTCCGGCTTACGGCCTCTAAGTAAAGGATTCCGCAATGGTATTATACCGGAGGTTTTTGCAGCAGTGTTAGATCAGAGGTTTCTCGTCGGGAACGATGTCCAGTGGTCGATTTAAGGTGCTTGGATCTTTCAGTATAAATAAGCAGGGGGTGTAGCACCAGACGCGTTTCGGGGTCTAACGTATTGCCCCTTCCTCAGTGGTATGCTTCACCCCTACCATTGCCCCTCTTATATACAGCCTCTTCTATGGTTTCATTGGTCACTCAATTAAACATCCGAACCTGTTTGTTAATTAGCCCAGGTGTTGAAATTACTAATCAAACTTCGTCTCAAAAAATAACTTGTCTTAAAAGGATATTTGTACCTCTTAGCAATGTAATATAGTTGTGTAATTTCACCCACTGGTATAACTAGGAGTTATGTTTCTCCTGAGGAAAAAACGCATGGTTACCCCATGCGTTTTTGATGCGGTTGCCATGCGTTTTTTCATTTTTCTTTCTTTTCATGTCTCTTTCCCTCCACACAAACCATTACTCACTTACAGGCATTCTCATATAGTTGTGCTTCATATTAATCAACACAAGTGAGGAACATTACCTAAAATATAAATATAAATGTATATATATGTATATATATAAAACTTTACAATATTAAGTAGCATATAAAATATTAAAATGGGAAATATACGAATATAAAATTTTGACAAATATAAATAGTTATAAATAGTTATAAAAAAATTATAAAATAGATGTATAAAGATGGAGACCCCTGTGTAGAGGACAAACCGCATGCAATATATCAACATGCGGTTTATCGTCGACACATGGATCCCCATCTGACTCATAAAAATCCAAAGAGTTCAAATTCCGCGTTAAGACCCTTCGGTATCAGGGAATCAAATTCAAATATTCTCTTTGTTTCAAGTCTAGACATTCTCTCTATATGATTGCCTCCTCTCCATTCTTTTTCTACTTTGTCTATGGCAAAAAACTTCATACCTGAGGGATCTTGATTATGACTGATTTTGAAGTGATATGATAATGAGTGGGTTTCTACTCCCTTCCGTATATTGTTCATGTGTTCCGAAATCCGCTTTTTTAATGTCCTTTTTGTCCTACCAATGTATATTCTTTTACATGGGCATTCAATAGCGTAAATTACGTTGTCGGAATTACAAGTCAGACAGTCTCTAATTAAATGGCGGTGGTTGTTACTAGTGGATACTAATTCGTTGGTTCTTTTCGGAAAGGATGTTACTCTGCAATTACCACAGATGCCACACCTAAAGAAGCCTTGTAGGCCAATCCAATTTGAAATGGTTAAGTCCCTATTATGCTGTTGTTTTTTAACTGTGGGAGCCACCTTTAAACCCAAATTTGGGGCCTTTGTAAATGTGATTTTTGGATTTTGTGGTATTAATGTGCCTATGATCTTGTCCTTTGATTAGTAATTTCAACACCTGGGCTAATTAACAAACAGGTTCGGATGTTTAATTGAGTGACCAATGAAACCATAGAAGAGGCTGTATATAAGAGGGGCAATGGTAGGGGTGAAGCATACCACTGAGGAAGGGGCAATACGTTAGACCCCGAAACGCGTCTGGTGCTACACCCCCTGCTTATTTATACTGAAAGATCCAAGCACCTTAAATCGACCACTGGACATCGTTCGTGACGAGAAACCTCTGATCTAACACTGCTGCAAAAACCTCCGGTATAATACCATCGCGGAATCCTTTACTTAGAGGCCGTAAGCCGGAAATCCAGGCAGTGACGTGAAATACAACGACAGAGCCGTCGAGGAAAAGCCTCCTGATACATTGTGCTGCGCACATCAAGGGAGAGGAAGTCTAACAATCTGTGGTCAGAGACAAGGTAACCAGCTTAAAACTTGCAAGTAATTACGTAGCGGGACGCCGCTACTTGCCTCGTATCGGTGGGACGCTGCTGATACTGAGGGTGGACACAGAGACTTGATTTTTATACATTTGCTACTATACATCTGATTTTATACATCGACACTCAGGTGTAACAATTATGTTTTGATCTATTGATTGACCAACCCATTCAAGATATTTTTGGGACTATTGATCCATAGTTGCAAGTCATATTATTATATTTATCATTATTGGTATATTGCACAAATTGATGTATCCATTGTGATAATCGAATTATTTTTATTTTTGCTGCCTAATATCAATCATCTTTATGATAATACCATCCAATACCAGCATTTTGATTATAACTGCAAATAAAGTGTTTAACCATATGAACCACATGGTCACGGTTTCTTGAGTGCCCTGTTATATTACTCATTATATACCTTTTTTTGATTGAGTGAGTGGTCTTAATTATACAGGAGCACCAGTTTGGGGTCTAGTTTTCCTAGTGCGACATCTTACTAGATTATCTATTTTGTACAACTCCACTCATGATGGCCGCACAGGAAAATATAGACACCTTAGATATCTGGGACCATGTGGAAACCAAAAGATTAAAGGTGGAAAACTTTATGTTTAATAGTAAAGAAAGTAATGTGGAGAATAATGTGTTAATAAGAAATACATTTAGGGAATTAGAAAATTTGTTAGTGAAGCAGTTAAGACAGAGATGGGAGATCAAAACACTGTGTAGATTTTTGGAATGTGGTAAGGTCCCAAAGGGCCTGACACTTATCAAATCTCCAGCACAGGATCTCCATAGTCCCACATTCAATTCTGAATGGGACAAACTGCTTCACTCACATTCCCTTTCATTGGTGGAACTAATCATGAAAAGAAGGAATGAGATGCTGAATGAGGTAACAGATAAAATAAATGAGATGAAAAATACCATGAACAAGATACCAAAGAATGATGAGTATAATTATTGGCAAGCTAAATTATGCCATAATCTCAATAAAGTCGAACAAGAAATAATGGATAGGAAAATTAAAAAATTTCTGTTTGTCCCCAAAAATGGGTATAATACAAACACAGATAATATAAATGTAGACACTATTAATGGGGTCCCCTCAAGTGAATCACAAGTACTTGTGGATAAAGAGAATATGCACAAAAACAAATACACTATACCCACTCACAATCGTTTTGAAGCACTGGAAGATAGACAGGTTTTTTTAGACAGGACCCCACCCCATCACAGGACACGGACCAAACGGTTAACATCACAGGAAGAATTGCAAACACACAATATCAATCACCAGGGAGATCACCAATACAACCTGAGGAACAGGCCTCAGGCACCTTACACTCCACGTCACCAACATATAGAGAATTCACAGCAACACCAAATTCCTTACCGAGAGCACCACACTTCACAACAGAATCATCACAATCACAAACAACAATATTACCCAAAAAGAATAAGGTCATACGAGGGAGACAGATCAAAACAAGAAGAGGAAGGAGGAAGAAAAAGGGGATATCGCAGATAAATTTAGACCCAATAACAAATGATTGTATCATTAATTTGAGTTCAATGGCATTGACTGATGCCCAAAAACAATTATTAAACAAAGGCCTTAAATTTGCCCCCACAATTACCCTCAACAAGTTCGACACATTTATAGGGGTAGAAAAATTTATTAGGCATTTATGCCTAAAAAAGTACTTCCTTAAAAACCCTATAACTAGAGATATGGACAACGGAGATCAATATGTGCATACTACTTGCAAAAATAGATCAAAAAAATATCCTAGAAATGAAATAAGCCATGAAATGGCAAGTTTTAAAAAATGCGTTGAAAGTGATATACGGAGAATAAAAAACAGTACCAAATACAAACAAAATAATTTATCTAATGATGAGACAAAAGCTCTGAAAATATTACAAAAAGAAAATAATATAGTAATACGCCCAGCAGATAAGGGAGGGTCCATTGTCATTCAGGATCTACCCAAATATAATACGGAATGTCTGAGACAGTTATTGGACATCAACACTTACCAAAAACTACCTAATGACCCTACTAATCAGTATTATGCAGAACTTTTAGAATTTTGTAGAAAGGGCCATGAGAAAGGCATTTTAACGAGTGAGGAACATAAATTTTTAATAAATAAAACTCCTAGAATACCCATGTTCTACTGTGTACCAAAAATACACAAAGATCAATCAAATCCACCAGGTCGACCTATAGTGTCGGGGATTGGATCTCTTACGTCCAATTTGTCCCAATACATAGATCAAATGTTACAGCCAAGGGTGCAAAAAACGGAGTCATATACTAAGGATACAACGCAAATTATCCAAATAGTAGAACAATTGAAATTTCAAGACTCATGGATATTGGGATCATTGGACATCCAATCCCTATACACGATAATAGAACATGAAAAGGGGAAAGCAGCTGTAAGGTCCCAATTGACACTAGAAGGACGATTGAATGCTGAACAGATAGATTTTATAGTAGAGGGGATAGATTTTATCTTAAATCATAATTATTTTAATTTTGAGGGAGATTTTTATTTACAGATACAGGGGACTGCCATGGGCACCAGATTCGCCCCCAGTTATGCCAATTTATTTATGGCAGAGTGGGAACGATTGGCCATTCAGCCAAGGATGGGGACGGATCTGGTGCTCTGGCAACGTTATATCGATGACATTCTCTTTGTCTGGCAGAGTGGGAAAGAAAATTTACAGGCATTTTTGGAAGATATCAATTCCAATGACAGAAATTTAAAATTCACAGGTACCACAAGTCAGACCAATATAGAATATCTGGACTTAAACATCAAAATTCAGAATCAGGATATGATTTGTAGTACTTTTACCAAACCCACTGCCAGAAATAGTTATATTTTATTTGATAGTTGTCATCTCCCAAGTTGGCTAACCAACATTCCACAGGGACAATTCCGGAGGACAAAAAGGAATTGTACATTAGAAGATCAATTTGATTTGGAAGTAGATAAAATGAGAAGCAACTTTTTGGAGAAAAATTACCCCACCGAGATTTTAGACAAAGCACTACAAGAGGTGAAAAATATGGATAGGAAGTCCTTTTTTGAAGAGAAAACGACACAACAATCTGACACATTAGAGTAAACTGTGCGGATGGTCCTGCCCTTCAGTGATAATTATAAGAAAATACGCCAAATAATGATGAAACATTGGCATTTGTTACAGAAGGACAAGATCATAGGCACATTAATACCACAAAATCCAAAAATCACATTTACAAAGGCCCCAAATTTGGGTTTAAAGGTGGCTCCCACAGTTAAAAAACAACAGCATAATAGGGACTTAACCATTTCAAATTGGATTGGCCTACAAGGCTTCTTTAGGTGTGGCATCTGTGGTAATTGCAGAGTAACATCCTTTTCGAAAAGAACCAACGAATTAGTATCCACTAGTAACAACCACCGCCATTTAATTAGAGACTGTCTGACTTGTAATTCCGACAACGTAATTTACGCTATTGAATGCCCATGTAAAAGAATATACATTGGTAGGACAAAAAGGACATTAAAAAAGCGGATTTCGGAACACATGAACAATATACGGAAGGGAGTAGAAACCCACTCATTATCATATCACTTCAAAATCAGTCATAATCAAGATCCCTCAGGTATGAAGTTTTTTGCCATAGACAAAGTAGAAAAAGAATGGAGAGGAGGCAATCATATAGAGAGAATGTCTAGACTTGAAACAAAGAGAATATTTGAATTTGATTCCCTGATACCGAAGGGTCTTAACGCAGAATTTGAACTCTTTGGATTTTTATGAGTCAGATGGGGATCCATGTGTCGACGATAAACCGCATGTTGATATATTGCATGCGGTTTGTCCTCTACACAGGGGTCTCCATCTTTATAC